>NW_027468674.1:32980553-33005553 GCF_046254945.1 Alosa pseudoharengus | reverse complement strand
AGAGTGAATCTTATTTTCCCTGTTTTGACATTTGGCCTGTTCTACTTTTCCCAGTGTGTGACGAGCAGCAGAATCACCTAGAGGCCTGTCAGCTATCAGCATCCCAGCATGCACTGCTCACAGCTGGATCCTGTAGGAAACCAGGAGCCACTTCCTGGTGATATGAGGAGAGTTCCTTACAGCTTCCTCCTGTCACTGGAAATAGACCAGATCCCTTAGAGAAACGGATCCAGTTCTTCTCTCTTTCTCTCCTGGTCTATCTGTATACTGATTTACCTCTCAGTCACGCTCCTTGCCCACAGTATCTTTTCTTCACTGTCCTAACTGCTGAATGGTAACTGGGATGACAAGGGGAGCATGCAGATAAAAATGCTGGAACGTCCTCAGAAGACAAAACACACACTTCCTCTCCCATCCTCTCTACACAGTGAACAGAGACCTTTCCCCCTTCTCTCCACTCACACAGACACACACACACACACACACACACACACACACACACACACACACACACACACACACACACAGAGACAGGAACTTCTGTTCACACACCTAATAACTACTGTACATACTCTCACATGCTCAGGGTTTGAGTTGTGCTGAGTTATGGAATAAGCATACTCTTTGAGTCCTCGTTGCCAAAAACAACTGACTTCCAGATACGTCCCAGCTTTGACCACCTTACCATTCAGTAGTAAAGAGGTCAAATTAAGTCCTTAAAGCTTGTAGAAATATAGTGTATTTATTGCTTTAAAAGGGAAACGCTCAGGGCGTTTAACAGGCTTCATGTAGCCCATCAAAATGGTTGAGAGGAGAGCTGAGCTATGCTGCGATCTACACCTCCCACATTGTTTTGGACAACAAAGAGAAACTCATGTTTATGTGACCGGAAATGTTCCTCAGCTGAAATCTGAGAAATAAAAAATAAACAAATCCATGTGTTCACTTTTAATGATTTCATTTGACAAAGTTTCTTCTTTTTCCTTTCCTGCCCTTTTCTACTGCTCTATTTGGTCATGTTTTAACAACTGGTATTCATCAGGAACTCTGGCCCTGCCTGCCAGAACTTTTAGACAGAGCTTGTTCGTTTTAACTCTGATGTAGGTTCTGTAATACACACTTCAGAACAAACATTGTCAGTCCACACACACACACAAAGACACAAAGACAGACAGACAGACACACGCACACACACACACACACACACACACACACACACACACACACACACACAAACACACATGCACACTCACAAAGATGTACATGCATACAGACACACGCGCACGCACACTCACACGCACACACATGCACGAACACACACACACACACACACACACACACAACCACTCTGTTTCATTTTATCCGTCTTCATCACCTTACCATCATATCTCTCCTTCTAACTTTTCTCTACAACCAAATCCAAATCCAGATCCAAAACCAAACCTTGCCTGTAAACCCCATCGCAGATGGCAGAATAGCACAACCCACTTAGCCGAGTCAATCCAAATGCCTCCTCTCCTTGACTCTATTGTCTCTTTATGAATTTCACATGCTGTGGAACTGACTCTCTGCCAAAACTTCTCCATGGAGTCTGAGGCCACATATTGATCTGCTCCTCCATCACTGTCTTGTTTACAGCTCTGCCTGTTCTCCCATTTGCCCTTGCGCAGAAACTCCAAATGAAATTATGCATTCAACAACAGCCGAGCAACACGGACGGTGCGAGTCGGATGCGCTCCTTATTCACGAGCTCACCCACGACGACGGAGCCCGTAATTAGGTGCTGTTTTCAAGCGTGGCTGCCCGAGGCTGGAAGCTGTCAGACGGCTCTCCAGAAGCCTGCTCCTGCTCCCGCTCCACCAGAGAATATCTCCTCACGTCACGCGTGGCACGCTACACACGCCTTGTTAGACTGACACAGGACGCCCTCTCAAACCAACTCTTTTTTTGGCCCTCTTGAGCTTCATCCTCAGCACAGCATGCGGAGATCGCCTGGAGCGGTTAGACATCTTGGAGTGCTGGGTCTGGAGAGACAGGACCCTTTAAGCCTCTATCCACACGGAACAGATTGCTGAATTTTTGTATTTTTTGATGTGAAAACATTAATATTAATCACAAAGGAAAGAACACAAGAAGAGGGTGAGGGACAAACAAGAGAGAGAGAGAGAGAGAGAGAGAGAGAGAGAGAGAGAGAGAGAGAGAGTGAACCCCAGCACTTGCTTAATCACCCAAAAAGGTGAGTGAAGTGCTCTTTTCTTTTTTTTTTTTCAAAAACATCCTGCACCTGTTTAAAACGTGGAGACGGAAGCAGAACACACAGAAACACAAGATGTGTGAGCGCAGCCAAGCTCTTCCCCGAAGCAGCGCGGAGCAGCGAGGATGCCAGGGCAGAACAAAAGCAGAACAAGAGAGAGAAGAGGAGAGGAGCGAGCAGGAACCAGACACTGTTTCAGCTCAAATATTTACAATGGCATGAGGAGGGCTAAGTTGGGCAGCCACACTGCTAGACCCTTTCCACCAAAAGTGACCTACAGTAGTTGCTAGTACCAGCTCAGTGTTGGTTTGACCTTCAGAGAACCAGTTTCCTTTCCACAGGCTGGAGCAGAGGTGGAGAAAATGGCAATCTTAGCCGTTTTTCCATTGAGACGAACAGAACAGCTAACAAGCTAAACAGAACAGCTAACGAGCTTCCATGTGACTGTCAGCAAATATGCCAGTTTTTTTACATCACCCGACATTTGCTTAAATTTCACATCCGCTTGTCTTGTGGTACAGCAGAGCAGATTTGTTTATTGTAGAGCACCCAGTCTAGAGAGATGTGGTTAGTGGTTAGTGAGTTCTCGGCACTCAAACTACCTTGGTGAAAAGGAGCTATGTCGGTCAGAGAGGAGAAGGAGCGGCCTTTCTTATCAATAGAAGTCAGCAGGTTGAGATATTTCCACTGAATGTCTACCCATTGTCTTCTACAAAGCCCAACAATGTAAACAGAGACCCTGTTGTCCCCATGTTTGACGCAGACATATTTCAGACATTTTGTTGCTTGTGGCATGCCCCCATTTACATGGAATAAACAAGTAATTTCTAGAGACAAAGGCAAAGAGCTACTGTCTAGCGACATTAGCTTCAGCACATACTCTGGCATCCATATGGGCTAACACCCACAAGCAGCACGCAAGAAATCCCACTCTATTCCCAAGCAATCCAGCAGTTTCCCATTAATAATGGCTTTTGTCAGAGCTGTGGTGGGATTTGACTGTATTCAGTGGGGACACTTTCAGGTCTTTGTTTTGGGACACTGATCACTTAAAGCCTGAGCTGTGATGCGGTCTGCATCTGCGGTGTGAATACAGTGCTTGTTGCTCCATCATGGCGGCATGGCACACTCGGTCAGATCGCCTGCCATGGCCACCACCGCCCCGGGGGCCCCTGCATATGTCACTGATTTGTTGTCCAGAGTGCGTCAGCACCGCTCGAAGTGAGGGGTCAAGAGCTGCCAAGAGACAAACGAGGGGGACACTTACTCATTCCTTTCCAGCCGGAGTAGCAGCTGCTCACCTTCTGCCTCCACAAGGACCTGCAGGGATGCGGGATGACCCTGAGAGAGTGACAGAGAGAGAGAGAGGGTAAAAGAGAGAAAGAGGGAGAGAGAGAGAAAGAGGGTGATGGAGAGAGAGATGGGGAAATGGAGAGAAAGTGACAGATAGCATAGGTGAACTCAGAGGAACAATATTCATCACAGACTTCATCTTTAGCACCAGCATCTTTCTCCTTTCATTACAAAAGCCATTCGGGGGCACGAAACAAGAACAACACCAATGGCAAGAGCTCTTTCATGTCAGTCGCTGTCTAATGAGATGCTGCTGTTTGATGAAATCCGACAGAGATCTCTCTCTCATGCACACACACACACACACACACACACACACACACACACACACACACACACACGCACACACACGCACACACACACTCACACACACACACACACACACGCACACACACACACGCACACACACACACGCACACACGCACACACACACACACGCTGAAGACATCCCATCCCAGCGAGCCTCGAGTCGAGCAGAAGGCGCATCATGGTGGGACTTCGGTGTTCAGCGCTGAGCATAATGGCAGCTTTAGAAGGCAGCTTTGTGTGGAAGAGCAATGAGAACACGGCGGAGTTGTTCTACAAGCCGCACACAATCTCTCCCACTGTCTTAGCGCCGTGGCTCACGGGGATTAGCTTTATGTTTCAATTCTAAGTGACATTAATCCATTTTCAACTCCAGGCTCTGAGCGCCTGACTTATGGCTTTGTGCGTGGGGGGCTTAGCATCTAGTTGCACTGTGAAAGGGAATGATAAAAAGGCATTCATCATTTCATTCTCACAGGGCACAACACACACACACACACTATTTACACAAAGAAGAATACACACATATCAAATGAATAAAAACACATACTATAGGTTAAACACACACTTACACCTCATCACACACACACACACACACACACACACACACACACACCACACACACACACACACACACACTATTTACACAAAGAAGAATACACACATATCAAATGAATAAAAACACATACTATAGGTTAGACACACACTTACACCTCATCACACACACACACACCCATACACACACATATACACACACACGTTGAAGACCACACACACACACTCGAACACAGAAAGAGGAAGTGAGTCTTGAGACTGAGCGCAATCCCTGAAGACAATCAGGTCATTGGTCAGTGGGCCAGGCCTGGAGCCGAGGCCAGCAGGACTAAACAAGCGCTGTGTTGAGAGCAGCGGCCAGCCGGCGGGGCCTTCCATCCGTCCACCCACCCGCCCGCGCCAAACTCATCATTATCATATTGCACAAGGGAGACCCCAAAGTGCCTCTCATCTCTTGCTCCTCTTAAGACCCCTGCGCCGGCTCCCCCACTGCCCCGTTCCCCCTCACATGTCTGGGTGGTCCTCGCGTCCCGTGCGCCCCCCTGCGCCCCCCTGCGCCCCCCTGCCATACAGGCCCTTGCACACACACAGAGAGCGCTTTCTGCAGAGCTGGCATGTTGTTTTAATAACCGCGCTATGAAAACACGACATCAGGGGTAAATGTGCAAAGAAATGCCTAAGGGCAGCACTTTCGCAAACAGATCCTTGTTGACTGTGGCACACGCGTGGACTCTGATTACAGGCCGAGCGCTGGACCATGGGCCTATCGGTTCCCCCCTCCGCAGAAAGACACATGGAGCCACTTTGAGAAGTCGCTCAACCACATAAGTGCTTTTTATCTATACAGGACTCAAATCCCTAGATTGGCTGAGATCTATACACATCAGGAAACCCACACAGACTAATCACTGGTCAGTGTAAATGACTTCCAATCCTTTCGTGAACTTGCCAAAAGGACTTGGCTTTTGTAATTTTTCTTTCCTGCATTCAGAAGAAATATTACATGTGCAAGGCCGAACGGTTTATACAGTCCTGTACCTTCCAGGGTAACACACACCTTTCTGTTGGAGCATGCCAGGAAAAAAGAATTAACTTGTGAATAGACTCTATAACAGCTCTAGGAAACCTGAGAAATGTTTTAAACATGGCTGGCAGCTGCAAGCACCTTTTTGTCTTTCTGTTCTACTTCTTTTTTTCCCAAAAAGCCATGTCTGGCATGAGTTACTCCAAATACAGCCGAGAGATCCCGAATTTCTTACATTTCATTCACATTCTCAGCCCTTTCTGTCTTTCCCTCTCTCGCTTCCATTTTCCTCTCGCTACAGAGAGGCAAACATGCCCTGACTGTACGGTTTCCCCATGTTTGAAATGTCTTGAGGTGAACGTTTTCATTCATCTGCTGGACCCGACACTTTCCGAACAGTTCTTTTTCCAGAAGGGTCCAGGGGGTTCCGGCACACGAGCAGACACTGATCCTGATGTTGAGTTTCCACTCCGAGCCCAGACCAAATATTTGCACTCACAAGAGAATGTCCCTCTGTCATCTCCTGTTCTCACACTGTTGCTGTCAACCCTGACCCACTAGTCCTGACAAGTACTTGCTGACAACGTTGGTTTGATTTTATTGTTTTGCTCTATCTATAAATAACTGCCCCCGATTATACCTAACACACCATGACTGAATGATTCAATAGACAAACACATAAAGCTGCAAGTGGTTAGTGATGTGTGTGCCCCGTGTGCTTCTGAGCTCTTCTCTCCTCTCACTGACATGAAGACATCCACATGTAGACCTACCAATGACCCCAGGTGGCTGATGGGTCTCCGCCGGCCTCCAATGAGCAGAAGAGGCTCGGTGGTCTGAAGGGGGTGAGGTGGAGGGACAGGCCTTTGCTGACCGGTCAGACCAGCAGGACCAGGTCCGGTAAACTCTGTTGGGACAAAAACAAAAACAGGTTTTCAAACAAAAGCACATTCAATAAAAAAATCACTCTTCTCTCCAACTGTTTCAAATTCATTCGATTTGTTCTATTATTCAGGGGGAAAAATACATCAAAGCACACACTCAATAAAAGCAGGTCAATTTGGTACCAACTGAGCTGTGAACAAAATTGATCACAAATAAGGTAGATGGTGACGAGGCTGCTTCATAACTGTTTGAAAAACTGGTTTCTCAGACTCTCAGAGAGTAAAGAGGACACATTCAGAAATTGGAATCAGTGGTCAGATGGGACGCATTTAAGCCTCCTCACAACATCTGCTTCTTTCTTCAGCTTCCATCCCCTGCCAACAAAGCCCATCTTTTAGAGTGTAACAGCATAGCTACAACTTCACTAATCAATGCCTTCAGACATCAAGGGACAAGACATGTCAGTCTCCATGGAAACCCATTCCCTCCACTCTATCTATTCTGACCCACCCCCCACCACCACCTTCTCTTTCCAAGGCTGATTTCCATAAAACTCTTAAGTAGGAAGCTTGATCAGCCAAAGCGTCGTTCTCTCTCTCTCTTCCTCTCTCTCTCTCTTCTGTCTTCCTCACTGCCATGACAAGGCTCGCTCGGTGCCCAAGAAGGTGGACTGAGCTGCATCTCGCATTCAGAGCTCAAAGCTCTTTCCCCACATCCTAGCCTCTCTGCCTGCGATTTATGCCGTGAGCTTTTCCAGAGGACGGAAATCTACAACTACAGAGACTTTGCGATTCTTTGTGGTGTCTTATAGCGCCGAGGCAGAGAGAGAGGCCTTGCTCGCTTTCTCGCCCCAAACAAATCACGTTCCTCTCTCCCACACTTGCATCCTTGATCCGGTGCTGGAGAACCTCAGGGTGGCCAGTGCCTGAGAGGGCCAGATGGTCTCCATCATGCCCTGTGTCCATCCACATCCTGAGTCCACAGGAGAAGTCAGCTATACACGTATGCACAAGCCTGACAGTGCAGGACTGAGTGATAAACCAATACTGCAAAACTAGGGGTCAAGAGAGTTTTCAAACAAAGCCAGGAGTGGATTGTCTCTGCCAGAAATGCAGCTCCTTCTCCAAAGCCTGAGAAGTTACTGGCGCTTCGCTTTTGTTGCCTTCCTGTTTAATGCTCATCATTGTCTGGCCAAACATTGGAGAGCTTGTATGTTGTTTGCTCTCTGTACCTCCGCCAACCTTTTCTAAATAGGATGACATGCTTGTGCGTGTGTCAGTGTGTACAATGTGTGCGTGTGTGTATGTGTGCATGTTTCTGTAAGGAAACATGAGCTGCAGAATAGCTTACATCCACTCTTCTAGGGCTCAGGGGTATTTGCTCTAAAAGAGGCTTAAATGGTTGGGTCAAAAAAAACATAACTCAGTAGTATCTGCCAACTTGTGTGTGAGTGTTTGTGCGGGTGTGTGTTATCTTGTCTCTTCTTGCACATTATTTCAGAGACCTCTGTCTTGGGACACCCTTCATGCTAGTGGCCTGGTGATCATCATCTCTGCCACAGCCCCACAGCAAGAGAGCCAGACTCTTCTGAGGACCAGAGCCTGACAGAAACCAGGCGTGTGTGTGTCTGTGAAAGAGCAGCGTTCATGTCATTGGAGATAAATACACATGCCGACACTCCAAAAAGCAGGAGATGTGCTGGGTGTTGACTCTTTAACTGAGACCAAACTCTCAAGCAAAAAAACCCCAAACAGAACCACCTCAAGCTGATCCGACTGGAGCTGCCGTAATGCTCGGTGAGGGTGAGAGGGAGGTCGCCGCTCTTTTACGAGGGAATTTCAGCCCACAGATGGAATCACCATCACGTTCTCGACCGTTTCGTTCCGATGCCACCCTTTGAAGGCAAGGTTCACAACCATGGCAAATCGTTTTTCCTGTGCATTCAGGGCTGTCCTCAATGCTCGTCTTTGTTAGCGTGGCGTAATAGCAGTTTTATTCCTCTCTTGTAAACACTCTTATGAGACGGAGACATGATGCAACTCTATTTCTGTTTCTTACGCCAACCTTTTTAAAAAGTGCAGGGTCTGTGGTGGAGGTGTCTAAGTAGCCCTTGTGAGCTCGAAAGCAATAGAAAAAGCAACCAGATGCAATAAGTGAGTGATAAAACTGGCACCACGGCTTATTAACATGCTCAATAAAGGCAAGTGTAAACACAAGTCTTAATAAATCGTTCCAAACCAATGACTGGCGCAGTGCACAACTACTGTATTGGGGAGAGCTTCAGATGGTCTATTTATATTTCTTCAATAAATTCAATAAAGCATGTGTGTCAGGCGAGTATGTCTCCGTGTGTATGTGTGTGTTCTATTCCAGAACAAACACATTTTAAAAGGCTCACAAATGAGAGTGTTTCATCTCTCTGAAGCTTAATTTTAGCTTCAGTGAAACTTTAATGGCAATCAAACTGTTTCTGCAGCATGTTACTGCAGTGTTTAATTCTTACTTAAGTAGTTAGAAGACCTTGCCAGTTACATAAATGTGACTGACATTATGACATCCCTTTGATCTTCCAGCCATTGCAGGAATACGTTTTAATCCTCACAAGAACAGAGGCGCCGGTGTCATTTCTGAGCTCAGCGTGTGTAATGATCTGATGCTCGGGAGAACTCCTGTTGACAGAGGCACTATCCCAGGAGTCTAGCGATCACTCACCTGTTAAATAACACTGGAATATAAAGAACATTGCTCCAGGTTTTTGTCTTATGTGGTGTGACAACTAGAGCACTTTTATCAACACACCTTCAAAAGAAAACTGTCCATTTTTTCAGAGCTGCAGAAAAAGCCTATAGTGTGTCCACTACCTTCTGAAGCTTTGTTAAATTGAGGGAGACTGTGAAACAGTTTGGTGCCATCCCTTCCAGTAGCTTCACTGTATGGAACTAAATTAGTCATGTCTAAGACCCAAAGTCCTACGTTTGGAACCATTGCTTTCTCTCTCTCTCTTTCTCTCCCTCTCTCATTCTCTCTCTCTCTCTCTTGCTGTCAGTAGGCTCAGGGTAATTCCTATCTGTCATCTCACTGCAACTAGAATTCAGTGTCTTTCATCCCCATTTGATGACAGCGAGCTCCCACTGGGTATGAGAGTGTGCCCTTCACATAGGCACATAAGGACTGAGCAGGGTCAACTTTCACTGCCCAAGTCTGCCCCTGGCTCCACAGTGCTGGGACTTGTTCTCCAGAAGTCACCCTGCTGAGCAGCATTTGATTAGCAATGGAAAAAAATGATTGCCGACAGCGACAAGAATGATTCTTCTGACTCAACTTTTGAGGGAAAAAAGTAGTGTGTGTGGTGTGTGTGTGTGTGTGTGTGTGTGTGGAAGGGGGGAGTTTGAGAGAGTTAAAAAAAGAAACAGCAGTTGGCAATAGAAACAAGATGGAGTCTCGATTCCAGCATCTTTTTGATCCGGGGAAGGGATGGGAAAGCCTGGGGTTCAAACATAGACCTTGGCGGAAGAGGAGGAGAGGGTTTAGTGAGAGCATACTGATCCAATCACGCCACAGTCAGCCATGGATGAACGATTCACCATTGAAAACAAATGCCTCCAAGAAGTATAGAGGGGAGGACGCAGATAGGGCCCAGACAGCCCCCAGTCTGGCAGCAAGTGTGCGATTCACAGGTATTACACGCTGACGGACGCTCTCGGACATTTCCTTTTCCGCACGTCCATTCATTCCAGTGGAACTAAAAAGGAGAGTGGGGCTGGAAGCTATGCCTGGGACTGTGCTGTTGCCTCATTAGTGAACATCTGTTTAGTCAACTGCACATTAGTGTCTAATGCAGAAGGAGTCAAATAAACTCCTGATGTTGAAAACCAGCTCATGCATTTTAATGCCTCATAGTTTAGGTTGTGATCAATGCTGACATTTTGATTGAATATCATTAATGAACTTTCTCTTGGAAAAGCAGACCAGACGAAATAGTTTAAGGGGCGAAAACAACAATTACTACTGAATACATCATTCATTAACAAAGTATGTATGTTTAATTAGTTATTCCCTGAAAACACTTCCACTCATATCCTTTGTGTTGAAGAAAGCGCCACAAATCCATCTTCACTGCTTCCCCATCCATACGAAAACACACAAATCAGCGGCAGGGCTTAGTGGGCCTTTATCAGCTGTTGTTCCTCTGGCTAATCTGCTCTTCCCTGGCCCTGCGGAGTGAGGATGTGGGGCGGGGAGGAGGACCGCAGGGCTAAATCCAGTGGGCGGGTGGGTGTTAATGTTGGCCTTCCTCCATCCTAAACAGCTCAGCCAGTAAGGGGACCCTGGATAAACAGTCTGCAAGTCCCTGTAGGAAGCCATCGTGCCTGGTGGTGACATCACTGGTAACCTAACACAGGGCACAGGAAGACCTCCCCGTTTCCCCTTTGGAGTGGCGTGAGCGAGAGAAGGGGAGATCCCTCCATCTTGTGCCCCCCTCAGCGCCCCGCCCTGCCCCCACGCCTTCAGCTGTCCGATGGGACTGAGGGCGGAAGCGGAGGGGGAGCCGAGTCACGTTCCACTTCCAGAGCAGAGCCTCTGGCCCCGCCACAGCCCAGCGTCCCATGGCCTCTGGGAGGGTCGGCTCGCCCTGGATGATGCCTGGCCTCATGGCTGTGGCGGTCAGTCTTACTTCAGGGCATTGGAGGATTGTACATCAAGTGATTCGTTTTAAGTGGAGAAATAACTTAAAATAACGTACACATTACATATCCCCCAAACAGTTTAAATGCAAGAGAAAGTACATAATTGGTCCCATTAGTGGTCAACTATGCAGTGTACAGTAACGCTTTTCTGTCTTCACCCCCCCCCGGTCTCTCACATTCATCATCTCTCGCGACTCTCTTCAGCGTGCGCAAACGGGAGAGAGAAATGAGGCCTCACACATCCTGTCTCAGGGTCACAGAGACAATAGACTGGATGTCCTCCGGTGCCAGTCAATGTGTGATGCCACTTCACAGAATTGTTGTCATCCCTTTTGGTAAGTGCCCCCTGTTCCATGTCATGGTTTCCGACTGGCGTTCAGCTCCCAGGCTGGCACAGCTCTGTATGGCCAAAGGAAGCGCGTGGCTCTGGCGCTGACTCCAAGGAGTGCAGAAGAGCCCTTTATCCCACAAAGCCAGTGGATCTATCACAGCTGTGTTGTCCACATCAACCATTCAGCTGGGGCTCAAAATGACAACGTGTCATTTCCAGTGGCGAGGGGAAGAGTGAGCACACTTTATGGCCATCTCCGGCCCCCAGGGAGATACACAGCAGTCAAGAGTGGCGGACTGCACTGAGAGGGAACAAGTGAGATAACATCAAACTGTCACACTTGACTGATTTCCACTGAGGTATGGGATCATAAACGTCCTGGGCACAAGTGTGCTAACGTGGCTCTGCCTGTCTTCTGCTTCGTGCTCAGATTCTGCTGGGATTATACACACAGTGAACTGAACGCACGTCTGGTTCTACCAGACTAGATGTGTTTGGCCATTATGTCTGACTGGAAAATGCCTTCTGAATTTAGCAAGTGCACATAAAGTCAAACAGTCAGCGTTTGTTGAAAAACACCCCATGACAAATTCGCACTGAAAAGGTTATAGTGATCTGGCCAGAGATGGCATTTTGCTGCTGGCACGGACCCAGCCGAGAGGAGCGGCCTATCAGGGAGCGGCGTGCCGAGGCGCAGGAGGCACAGGCTGTCAGGCTGAGGACCACCCGCCCACCAGCATGTGTGGGTGGGCGGCTCGACCTGCCTCCAAGTGCTGCAGGCCCGCCGGGTGTTGGTGAGGAGAGCCAGAGCGGCTCAACTCAGATAACCTCCCAGGTTATCACGGGTCAGCGAGGTAGGGAGTATGGATGACACAGAGGGACAAAACAAAGATGGGAAAAACATAAACAGAGACAGAGGGATAAGGAGGTTCTGCTATTACAAATGACCTTGAAATTATACACTATGTTACCTTATTCCATTCATGTGTATCTCCGTATTTCCTGTGTGAGCTTCTTATCATTTAATGTCACTAAAGCAATAAGCTTTGGCTGATAGTGATTGACTGAAGATATTAAAGTCATGCCAATAAAGGGCCCGGAACACCATGCATATGGACAGATGATGGATCACCTGCGTGGACACAGAGCCTTATTCGAAGTTCGTTTGTTTATTAATATTAAAATTTGAATATATTCGAATTAATTCGAATATATTCGTATTAATAATATTTTAACCATTAAATGTCTTCAGTAAGACCGATATTGGTATCAAACTTAAGTTCTATATGTTCTGTCCACCAGAGGGCAGTGTATCAGTCAATGTCAATAGACTACGTGCACGAAAGGCTGAGTATTTATGCGTGTGTTAAAATTGTTATTATTGAGCATAGGGCCGGGCGATAAAACGATAGCGATATGTATCGCAATAGACATGTAATCGATATCAATAAAAAATATGTTCGATAGAACATTCATAATTAAAATCAACACACACCTCCTGCCTTTATGTTGTCCATGAATAAATAGGCTATATATATCTTGCATTGTAGTATGTCAAACTCTACCAGAGTAGGCGATAGAAGTAGGCCTACCTCAACACAGACTCTCCTTGCCCCGTGCTCTCTTTCTCTCTCCCTCTTAACAGGCGCATCCCTCTTCAGCATGCACATGTGCACATGACTGAACAGTCTAACCAGACTGATAAACTAGCAAATTAAGCTAACGTTAGCCTACTTTGTTTACAATATTTCCAGGCTTCAACCAGTGCTGCTTTTCATTCAGACTTATCTGCACATTTATTTATTTGAGTGTTTTTCATGATTGTGTTGCCATTTCTTTTCCCTGTTTGCTTTGATTGATAACTGAGGTGATTAAAATCAGAGGAAGGTTAAGTTTAAAATAAAAGTGTCTATTATGTCTATGTGTGAGCTCACTAAGCGCGAACCAGCCAGGATGCTAACGTCACCTACAGGAGCCCAGATGACCAATAATAGCCTTGCTAATGAGCTCGCGATTTTACTTCACCAGGCGTGAAAAAAACCTCGGAATCTGAAAACAACGTTTACAACCAAATACATTTATAGAAATTATCTCCATAGGCTACAGGTTCGAATATTAAGAGATCCCTAAAATTCGTTCGAATATCTTTAGTTTTTAAAATAATCGAATTATATTCGAATAACGAAGTTCGGAGTCAAAGCCCTAACAAGCAGACTCCAGCCAAGCACAAACCCCCCCAGCTACTTCCAAAGACAGAGAGAAGGAGAGAAAGATAGACAGATGGGAAAAGTCGAGGAGAGAAATGGGGGGGGGGGGGGCTCCCTTCAGCCTGAAATGCTCAATGATCCGTGATTTCTTACCACTGCGAAATCTAAATGTACACGTCTTCACGGATAACAAAAAGGCAGAGAGGAGTGTGAGGACATGCATGACCGCTCGCTCCTGCTCTGGACAGGTCTTAGAGGTGAGACATGAAAGAGACAGCATCCATCTGTGGAACATGAAACATCACAAGGGCTATTGATAACATACTTCTAATCTAATAACTAAATGTATTATCCTTAATAGCTGCCTGACCTGACCTCTTTGAACCGGTGCTTTATTGGTGTTTATAGAGCCTATAAAAAGGTCAGGAAGTGACTTGAGCCATGGACGGATGCCTGGAGCAGCGCTAGTTAGCATGTAGCCTGAGGGACACATTTGGCCTTCTGTTGAAGCTCTGACTGTTGTTACAATTATAATCATTATTATACCTATTCCTATTGACACAGAGCAAAACTATCCCCAGCCAAAACCCCCATTCACATCTCCAATATGTAGAGGCAGGCCATGATCAGAACTCGTCAGCAGTTCAACTCAACTGCCGGGATGCCAAAATCAATGTGGACCATGCAGGACTTCCAAAAACTTAAATGGCGAGAGGCAGAACTGCTGAGAGGGAGGAAAGAGACTATGGCAGGACATTTGGAAAGAGACTATTGCTAAGGTGAATATTGGTCTTTATTTTTATTACAGAATACATAGACCAAAATCGGCCTGCACTCGGTGTGACTTTACAAAGAGTTCTCTTCATTCATTCTGGAAACTTGTTTATGTTGGTTTATCAACAGAGGAGAGAAATCATACACTCAGTGAGAGCTTTGGCTATGAGTAAACAGTGCTGTGTTTCAAGATGACAGAAAAACCATCAGCAACATTTCATGCCAAATTAAATGGACATGGATATGCACTCAAATTCATTCTAAAATATCTGTCCTGACACTCATGACAAGACAAAACAACAGCTGGTCCATTTGCTCTTCTACTTCAATACATGCTGTTTTCAGCAACTAAAAATACATGCAGTGTACCTGTTGTTTTAACGATGCATGTGGACAAAACCTAGGCATGTTATCTTTTAGATATGTAAACTCAAGATGTTTTAGATATGTAAACTCAAGTTCTAACACTAAGGGAGGCTCTAATTTAAATGGCAAAGTGAGCATGTAGGCAAAGTGCAACATCAGACAACAAGCAAATTGCCTTGTGCATGAACTAAAGCTAGTGTGTGCTGTGTATGACCATTATGTTACCCCATCAATGTCTGCACTTAGGATCCTGCTCATGGTATGGGATTAAGTTATTAAATTAGCTTTAGCTAGACCTTAGACTTTGCACTTTACCCATCGTTTACATTAGGGACCTATGGATGAATGTAACATGTTACATATAGAAATGGAAGTTGTGGCTCTTGGGACCGGAGTAGCTTTACCTCGTGGCCCCAGAGCTTTCTGATGTGGGGAGCCTTACCCTTCAATAGAGTTGGGATTAGTGGGACCATCATGACCTTTCAGTTTCTAACTACTACCAGCCGTTGACTAGATTTGAGCAAGATGAGCCGTCTGAGTGGTGACAGAGACGGGCTAGTGGGAATGTGTTCCCCTCTGACCCCATCCCAGGGTGCATCTGGAGACCCTGCAAGAGGTCAGCAGGGGGCTGAAGGGTTAAAAGAAGCCCAGCTGTAACACATTCAGACTTGGGCCTGTCTCTCCAGGCAGCTCAAGCGCTTTTCCAGACCATGTATAAAAAGGCCATCTGGGCGGCAGAAGCCCCCATGTAAGATTATCTGCTCAGATGAGACAGTCCAGCAGAACAGTGGTCTCCTTTCCCTGTATGCTCTGCTTGCTGGAGGATTCCTTCGCCTCAGTGAGGGAGCTGAATTTAAACAGCTGTTGGGAGACACTGGCAGAGAGAGTCAACAGCCAGACTTTTCGCTTTGCTCAAGTTGTTTCAGCCTGCGCTCAATCAACTCAAAGTCCTCCAAGGTCCGGGACCCGGGTGAGCGGCCATGAGAGAAAGACAGAGAGGAACAAAGAGACAGATAGAGAGTGGGCGCCAGTACGCGAGCTGACAGATGCTATGAAGGCTGGCCTAGAAAGGAATATGGACACAAACTGTGTCAACTGTCGACAGAAATTATTGGAGTATCCTTTTGGAGGGAAAGAGTGAGAGCGGAACATGGAGAGATGACCCAGAGACGAGCTGCCAGCACCGCTCGCGGCTGATCTGCCTCAAAGATGCATACCGACCGAGCGGAATTGTTTGAGTCATTGTGACCTAAATGGTCAATCATAGTCATTAAAGAAATATATGTTTAAAAAGCATGCTGCACACACATGCTCGTAAAGGCTGAGCACTGGTGATTTGCACTAATTTCCCCACTCTCCTTGAACTCTTACGAGACACTCCATGCTGTTTTCACAGCACAATCTCATCCGGCTTCAATCTGGAACACGGCAGCCCTTTGGAGCACCTGTTCACATAGAAACCTCCAGGGCTTTTTGGCTCAGTCAGTCTTATAATGGCTCCAGCCAGGTAAAGGCTTCTCACAGAGGCTTTGTCTTTCCTCACAACAGGGTGTATGATGGGAAGATGCACTTCCCACAATACTTAAATGGAGTCTCAGTGTTCCCTTCCCACAATACTTAAGTGGAGTCTCACTGTTCCCTTCCCACAATACTTAAGTAAAGTCTCAGTGTAATAATACACTTGATAACCTTGGAAACCCTGGTATGTATTTCTGGTTCCCTCACAAGCTCCAGATGAATGGGATTTCAGAGACCTGTGAACTGTGGGCATGGCACAGTTGGCTCAGTTGCTGTGTAGGGTGGGTCTTAAGTCCATCGAATGTGGGTGAAGTGAATATGGGAAGGTTTAGTCCACTCACTAATGGATGGTTACATTCCGGCAAATGAATAGCTTAATGACCTGACCAGAGCATCAAGTTCAGAGACTTCACAAATGAGGCGTTTACCTCGTTGTCACTTCAATGCTTAGACCTGTTTCAGACCCTGCTGTGAATGTCAGCACTCTCTCTCAAACATAGAGCTTTCCACCTCCAACATGCGCTAAAGCGCACGCACGTCTCGAGCTCTCATGCAATCTCATCCACACCTACAGTCATAGTGATTAATTCCGATCAATTTCATAAACAGCTTAAGTCAACTTTTGAGCTTCAGTGCACATTAACGCACCGCAAAATGATTTGTCCTTTAGCCTATTAGACTCGTGCAGGCAGCTCAACTATACTACTAACTTTGCATCAATAGCTTTAAATATTGCAACCGACTGAATTAGCTATTAAATTCCCTAGATTAATTTCTTGTCGACGTCGACACCTCTTCAGTGCAGCAATTACCATCAGAAACGCCACCCATTTGTGGACCTTTAATGAGAGAATGCTGATGATACATCGCATTTGCATTACCATGATGCGCACTGTATCATCACTCCAAGACGATTTCATTATGATGATCATGGTGATCAAAGCTCGCGAAACGATCCATGGGTTTATATTATATACTAGCCTATATCCAATGCCTTTATTCATTCTCCGTTACTCGTGCAAACAGTAGTACCCTACATTAGTGGAGCATGATATTATATTACACATTATATATAGGTTACAATATAATGCAATGTTTCCTTCCCCACTCATAGGTTATAAAAAATAACATTTGTTGTGACCAATGTAAACCTGTCTATAAAACATTGTGATGTAAAGGTAGCTAAACTAAGATTTTATCTTGAGAAAAAAGGCATAAATCTACAAAAACGAGAATATTTTATTATTAAACTTACCTTTAGGTATCTTGAATGGCAAGCTGCCACAGAAACAAGTTGTCATAGATATGACATGAAGTGCTGTCAGCAGCGCAAACTTCTGGGTCCACCGCCGGTTGGACATGTTGACCGGCTTGGGATGAGCGGACAGTCCAAGTATGTCACGGCAGCGCGACCATAATATACAGTAGAACAGCTGATGTGCAAGACCTAAACCACTTCCTGAAATATGATCAACTACGAGAAACCGTTAGAAAATCCTGGACCGACTCACTCACCGCTCCAACCAACCTCAGGCTCAAAGTTTCCAATTGGAATATCGTCTTAACAGAACATTATACCTAGCCACCTCAAATGTTAAAAACACATTTTTTGAAGGAAAACAATATGTGCATCGGGCCGATAATCTGGATAGGACCGACGCTGGCTGTAAAGCAATTTACAGACGAACAAAGTGTTGTCTATGAATACAACCATGTGCTGCATGCGCGGATCTCCTCCAGGTCCTAAAGCCTCCCCGTTCAAACTGAGCTGATACCACATCGGTGTAACAAAGATACTGCACCCCAATTTAAACAATGTACAAGGGGCAAAGTCTGGCAACAAGCAAAGTGCCTCGTGAACTAAAATGATGCTGAAGGCTGTGGGACCATTGGGCTGACTTGATGTTCGCGTTTGGGGTCTTGCATATGGTAGCCTAATGGATAAGCAAATACACGTTTGCCACATTATCAAATTAGATTTAGTTAAACTGTAGACTTTTAATTTGGATCATCAGTTAAATTAGGCCTCAAACATGTTCAATCTTTTATTTTTAGTTATACCCATATTCATATTAAAATATGGAAAAGCAGTGACTTTATTATAGGCCTATATTTTCTACTCATTTTCAACAGCAGTCAATGTCATCATAGACATTTTAATTGTTTAATTGTTAACAAGTCACATTAGATCAGTGAATCAGGTGTTGTGTTTGCTGTGTTTGTATTGGCTGCTGCATTCTGCCATATGGTGTGCCACCTCACGAGTACGTACAGAACCTGTGCAGATGTCAGAGGCTCAGGATTGCTCATGTTGGCATCTCAATGTGCCTGGTGCCAGGCAGGAATTAAGCAACCCACACACAGACACATGCGGCACGTCAAATAAGTGTCTCGGAGAGAGAGACAGAGATCAGAGAAAGGGAGAGAGATCATTTGTTTTTAATGCCTCTCTATCTTAATCATTTCATCATACCCACTAGGGCTCCCGGGAATTTAGCTGAATTTTGATGAGAAAGGACTGAACGAGCCAGAAGTGGTAGGCTAGCTCACCACCAGTTCCTCTTCATATCACCGAGAGACTGTTAGTACAGTAAGAAAACGCATATCCACCTTGACTGCTACTGACCTCTTTGTGTGCTCAAGCAAAACTCAATATCTCCTCCCCCCCACCCCTTCCCCCTCCCCCCCTCACGCTCCCTCAGTCCAATCCAATTCAATTCAGTCCGCTCTATTGACATGCCAATTACACATTTGCATTTCCATAGTCCAGTATTATTTGCACACAGAAAACAGCATCCAACACATGGATTCAAAATGAGAAAAAATGTCTCTCCCCACTTTCTCACTCGATCATAAACAGTATTTATAGTAAAAACACACTGCCAGTTTCAGAGTGAGTAATCAGTTCTGTATTTGCAGGGAGAAAGAGCCCAAGTCTGTGTTTTTTCGTAGGCCTTGTTTGATCATACCTTTACCATGGCATCATTGCACTCAGAGCACACTCCTTAAGTCTCTGGTTTGGACTTCTAATTATTCAAGGCGTTTCTGGAAGCCACACACGTACATGCGCATACTCAGGCACACACATAGGTTCAGCCCTGCGGATTTCTTATGAAAACACAGCTGATTTGGTTCCATGTGTGGGTGCCTCCCTGAATCTGCTCCCGTGGGTGCATTCACAGTAGGGTATCGGGGAGGTAGAGAGGGAATATGAAATGGAACCCAGCTGTGACTAACTGCTTCGTGGGACGTACTATAATCTCCTTAAAGCCAGTGTATATGTGTGTGTATGTGTGTGTGTGTCCAGTGGTGGCATGACACACACCCACATGTCCACGGGCATTCGGTTCAGGCATGGGGACATATTTCTCTGTTGTCACCTCAATTTCACATCTGTAATGATGCTTCTCATCTCAAACTGTTAGATAGCCTCTCTCTCACCCCTAACCCAATCAAAACTTCACATGTGATAAAGCATATACATCAACTTAGTGAAGGAAAAAACACTCCAAATGCATAAATATTCTATAAGCAACCCCAATATCTACAGGGAACATCCTGGGTGTGTCTAAATGTATGTATTGAAAATTCTCAGCTATAAATTGAATCCTACAGACCATAGAGCTTGACTTATAGTGGCTCTGTGTTATTCTACTCCCCTCAGATCACAGGGCTGTAGAAATGGGAGTGCTTGCCAGGGTTGTCCTGCAGTATTTCACCACCACTCTTCATCTCTACTCAAAGGTGCTGCTGATGTGCAATGGCAAAGCACAGCACATGGACTGAGCGTATTCTCAGTCTGTCGCACATTTATTTTGAGAGGGCCTGTCAAATGTTCAAGAAATTAAATGTTAAAATGATCCCCAAATACGCTCTCCTTAAAAAAGAAATCTCGTAAAAATATGTTAATATTTCTTGTGACAGCATAAACAAGCTCTAAAATTGGTTGGCCTAGAAGGCAGAAATCTGTTCAGTGAGTCGCTCTAATATGACTGAGATATGAAAAACAAGCCTGAAACTAAACAGGCCAGCAGGAGCATATGAAATATTCTAAAATAAAGCCTCGGCTAAACCTGCCCTATCCACTTATGGTACAGGAATGCAAGCTTATTGCATAAATGGTGAAAGAAGCACGGATATGAATTGTAGCAAGAGGGAAATTGTTCAATAAAATAACAGCGACCATATTTTTGTGGTTCAGCTTCAAATGGAAGTATGATCCTATTCTCGGTCATGTTGACCAACCTCCGAGGCTTTCCCAAGGGTAAGTAAAAATGGCTACTGCTTTGATTTGTGTTCTGTGCAAAAGGCTAGTATGGGAGAGGTCTGTCCGTTTAAGGCTTATGATAAGAGGGACTCATCTAAAACAGGCATGGCTGCTCATCCCACATCCCCATAGCCTGCAGACAATGGCCTCATTCACCAGGGCTGTGCACTGAGTTCCATTAGCAGGGGATTCCCATTTGGAGGGGTCAAATACTTGGAGCCCTAAGCTAATGGCTAACAGAGAGGGAGTGCCCCTGTTTATATGGTTTTCCACCCCATCAGGAGCCTAATAAGGTAAACAGGAGGACCCCAAGGGTTGAGGCAATGTGGCTCCTCAGGCTGCCTGGTCTCCATTACTTTACTTGCTTCATATCCACCTACTTCTACCACAAGAGGACACCGAAGAGCAGGAATTGAATCACTCTCATGGTCTTTATCACATATGAATCTCACCCACGTAGCAGGACAGCAGAGAGATGTCAATTTAATGACACTTTGAATTCAGTTCAGAATGCAGAGATCCTGTGTGGTCCTTATGGATATGACATCACACATATAAATTGGGTTACACACAAAGGACACACACTGCGGCACAGCAGCGTTAAGTAACATGACTTGATCGCATTAGCTATGCTGCATTTGAATTTATATTATATTATTATGATCATATTATATTTTATGGCCAGTCCAAGAACATGTTCCTCATTCATTTGAGATGATGTGTTCACATTATAGAAGGTCTCTAGCACATTCATTTGCACCCTAGAACAGACACCCAGGTAAAGCTGCTCCAAATAGAGCCATAGAGAACATCATATTATCAGCATGAAGGACATGTCTGTGTCTTCACAACCATCTCCAAGGCACTGGCTGGTTCCTCTAGGCAACCCCTGTTCACGTCAAACCATTTGTCCCCCTCCTCCGTGATACTGTCTGTGGAGTGGGGGATTGAGCATATAGCATGAGGGAGCCACTGGAGGTGCAGCTGCTGGCGTGGGTGACGAGGATTCCAGATGTTTCCAAGGAGAGGTCCGAGGGAAGAGTGAAGGAGCTCTGGTCTTTGGTGGATCCTCAGTCAGTGCCTCTGTGGAGGAGTTGATCCAGCAGTTTCTGCAGAGAGAGAGTAATGCACACACCACATTCTCAGGGCTGGCCAGGAGAACGCTTCCCAAATGTAACTCAGGTGAAATTTATTATGCGAGTTATTCTGTCCATGACACCTACTGCACTGAACATAAACGTGTAGCCAATTAAGAATATCTTGCTCTGAACACTTGGGCCAACCACTAAATCTAATTAAAATGACTTATTACACATCCATGAACAATCCTATCAGGCATGCACACATTGAAAATGAGGTGTGGCTAACTAGCGAACTCCAAAGTTATGGTCTCTGTTTATCCCAGGGTGACCCTGTTTCTCTCCCACTGGTTTATATTCTTTCAAGCATAATGAAACCGACTGAATCAAAGCCCTAGAGCTGCAGACTCCCCTTCCAGGGCCAGCCAGAGCCACTATCTCCCTGAGTCAGCTGGGGCGAGAGCGAGCTCCGTGGCCAGGCCTGCAGGTCTCCCTGGCTGGACACATTACAGGGGGTGGCAGGATCCCTCCCAGCCGGCATGATCCTATGGTCCAGTGAGCCGCGCGCAACTGAGGGGGGTCTGGACTGGCTAGGAGAGAGGTGTGTGTGTGTGTGTGTTGCATGTGCATCTGTGTGTGAACTAGGAGAGGATTGGACATGGACAAAGGAAACAACAGGGGTATAGAGGGGTCAGCAGCGAGAGGGGGAAAATGGAGGATGAGATGTGTGCAGCACGTGTTGCTCTGCTCATCAAGGGCCAGTGGTCTGCACATCGCTGTGTCCATATGTGTGTACAGGCATGTGTGGGTGTGGGTGTGTATGTGTGTGTGTGCATGCAAACATGACACAATGTGCACATATGAGAATACACAGCACATACGCAGGAACTGTTTCTGATTGGATACGTCAGTCTGCATGCAATGTTCATGTTCATGTTCATGTTCATGTTCATGTTCATGTTCATGTTCATGTCCATGTCCATGTCCATGTCTTCATGCATGCAATTCTGTGTGCGTGTGTGTGTGTGTGTGTGTGTGTGTGTGTGTGTATGTGTGTGTGTGTGTGTGTGTGTGTGTGTGTATGTGTGTATGTGTGTGTGTGTGTGTGTGTGTGTATGTGTGTGTGTGTGTGTGTGTGTGTGTGTGTGTGTGTGTGTGTGTGTGTGTATATATGTGTGTGTGTGTGTGTGTGTGTGTGTGTGTGTGTGTGTGTGTGTATGTGTGTGTGTGTGTGTGTGTGTGTGTGTGTGTGTGTGTGTGTGTGTGTGTGTGTGTGTGTGTATGGCCTCTTGCCTTGCCCTGTAGGTCTACTGTGCCAGGCCACTGGCCGTAAAGACTTGTTTGTTCCTAGCGGAACACTGGGCCCATACACTCCCAGCACAATAGAGCTGCTCAGTGTGGCCCCATGTGCCTGGCCAGCACAGAAGCCCATGACCCCTGCACACACCCCCACCACCACCACCACCACCACACTCACTCACTCACTCACTCACTCACTCACTCACTCACACACTCACTCACTCACTCACTCACTCATTCACTCACTCACTCACTCACTCACTCACACACTCACTCACTCACACACACAAGTCACAGCATGGACACTTCTGCAAACTCATACACAATTCATTTGAAACGAGACACAACTTTCACAGCTCATCACTGTTAAAAAATCATAGCAAGCTAATCATATTATTTAAAATGCATACTCTTTAAAAAACAGTGAGGTATATGGGAGTTGAAATTAGCTTGGGTTGGGAGTGGTAAATTTCTGATTTTAAGATGTTTATTATGCATAAAAATGTTGATGTTGGCTTGCAATTGAGAGATGGAAATCCTGACTACACTAAAAGCAGCAGACCAAAAGGCCTGTTTCAACTCTGCACATTTCTGTACATATTTATTAAAAAATAACTTTGTTCTTAACATTTCTGAAGGCAGGTTATGTGTCCCTTGAGAAATGGTTGATAGTCTGGCTAAATGAGCTGTATCTTGTGAAGACATTCTCAGACATTCACTTGAGGCTCTCAACATTTGGAGAAAAACAATTGTCCAGACCTACCAATAATAAGAACTATACAAATTAAAGGGTGTTACTCAAATTCCTAGCTCCAAATTATTTCAAAACATCTGCTTATAGACATCTGCTTATACTGTAGGCACAGGTGTTACTTGTGTTAATGTCCATGTGTGTACAGGCATGTGTGGGTGTGGGTGTATGTGTGTGTGTGTGCATGCAAACATGACACAATGTGCACATACTGTATAAGAATACACAGCACATACGCAAGAACTGTTTCTGATTGGATACGTCAGTCTGCATGCAATGTTCATGTTCATGTCCATGTCTTCATGCATGCAATTGTGTGTGTTGTGTCTGGAACTCATACTTAGATTGTTGTATAAAACACTTATTTTCTACTTCTTGGGTACAGTTATCCTTGCACAATTACTACATATTGCAGAAACATTTATAAAATATAAATCTTTATAAAGATTTAAAGTCTTTGCAATCAAAATAGCAACTAGCAGGTGTGATGACATATTTTGCATGTAGAGAATAAATCAGTGACTGGCAGTTTGTCTCTTACTGAAGCAGTCTCACCCTCTGGTGGTTGAGGAATTTGAGGACAACAGTGCCCCCTTGTGGTCAATTGACACTTTTTTTCTGTAATCATTTTCTTAACCTGGTGAATTGTTTTTGTGTTAACATTCCTTGGCAGAATACACCATTGTTAAATGCTGTGATGAAATTTTGATACTTGAGGAATGCATGGTCAATGCCACATAATTCAGAATACTCATGAGATGCATTAATGCCTTTGGAAAGGTTACAGAGACATCTAAGTATGAAAACAGGCCTATATTAGAGTTTATGTTCACCTTCAAATTTATCAGAGAGATAAAGCACATAAGACTGGGGATGCCTAAAATACTTCCAGATGAGCGCTGTGAAATGGAATAAATTGTTCAGTGGAAAATCCATAGATCAGAGACAAATTAATAATTTCAACGAGCTCTGTCTGCTTGCTTTGTCTGGTATGGTTTAGATTCTGGTGGTCCTGAGGGAACAGCAGGTGGCCTAGATGATGCCTGATTGCAAATTAACACAGCACCTGCCATCATAATGCTCCCGATTCTAATCATACCGCTCCTGTGTGACAAATTTCTCTGTCCCAAAGGTTTGAATTAACCTTAGACTGTCTACGGGCGATGCATGATAATTACATCATTACATCTAGAATTAAAGACAAAAACCAGAAAAATACAGAGAATAGAGATACAAATTGAAACCATAAAAATGTTCTGTTGTTTGCCCTTTCCTAAGTATAATTGAGCGTGTAGGACAAAGGTGTATGCCATTCGCCTGTGGTTACTCCATGCCGTGATGGG
>NW_027468674.1:32953053-32975553 GCF_046254945.1 Alosa pseudoharengus | reverse complement strand
ATTTATCTTCCTTCAACACCATTGCCATCACTATTTATCTTCCTTCAACACCATTGCTATTACTATTTATCTTCCTTCAACACTATTGCCATCACTATTATCTTCTGTCAACACCATTGCCATCACTATTATCTTCTTTCAACGCCATTGCCATCACTATTTATCTTCCTTCAACACCATTGCTATTACGATCACCATTACAGACAGTAGAAATGCCTCAGATCAGAAAAAGAAGTATTTTAAGGATCTCAAAACTTCCCAGTAGTAGATGTGCTGTTACTGCAGCAGGAGGAGAGGGGATGTGCTCTTCACTACACATCATCTCTTTGACTAGGAGTTCATACTCATCAGGTTTCTCTCTCACACTATCCTCCTTTCTTCACTCCACCCTCCCTCTCTCTCTCTCTCTCTCTCTCTCTCTCTCTCTCCACCTCTAATAGAAAGAACAAACGCTTCACATTCATTACTGAGAGCGGCTGCCGGGAGCCTGTGTGCTTTGATTTGCTTCTCGGAGATTCATTTTCAACATGTTTAGCTGCTCTTAATTCCCCCGGAAACCCAGAGCTCAGCCTGTGAAAAGCAGACCCGCGCTAGATTATGCATGCAAAGAGATGTGTGGGGGAAATGAAAGGAAGGTGAAAATGAGAGATTGTGTGGGTGGGGACAGGGGCTTGGCGCTTCAGGGCACTGTTATTTGACAAAGAGCCACGGCAATGCGGAGCTTTCTGCTATGTGTACGCCTCAATTAAAACGCCACGCAGGGAGAAGATGAAGGGGTCTTCCCTGGCCTGATGTAATAATTTATATCAATTAAGAATCAAATTAGAAATGCCTTCAGGATCAGCACCTGTAAACTAGATGCCTCAGTTCATGTGTGGGCTCATTCCCCGTTATGTGTGTGTTATGCCTGTACTGTATATGTGTGCGCATAAGATGATAATATTTGTGTGTGTGTGTGTCTGTGTGTGTGCGTGTTTATATGCATGCCATGCAGATTAGATGTCTGTGTGCTCTGAGAGTGAATGTGTGCATTGATGAGTAAATAACAGATGCAGTAAAGTGAGGCAGTGCGACAGCCAAGTGCCCCACTGCAGTCCTGGATATTAAAGCCATTTCCCTACCGCTGCTGTTGATGAGTGTGGGTGGCGGCAGGCTCCCGTAGATAGCCCCAGGCAGAGGCTTTCCCTGCGTCAGCTCCTGTGCTCGCCGGAGAGTCCTGGCCTCTGGGTGTCCGGCGTCCCTTCTCACAGGCCCCGCGGGTAGGGATACCTTGCTTGAAGTGAGGTGGGACGGCGCCATATCCGTCTTTCGGGGAAGCCCTGGTCTCTCCCCGCGAGGCAGGAGATCCGAGAAGGACTCCAAGGCAGGCTGGGAATGGGAACACATGCCTGCGTGGAAACTCACCGGTCGCCTCGACCCGGAGGACCTGCCGGCATACACACGCTCACCTCCTGGGGGGTCAGTACAGGGGGCAGTTGTGACGTGGAGGGAGAGAGTGGAACGATGAAGTTTAGGGACAATCCTCTCGCCCACTGCTCCCCCCCGAGTGAGGCTTGGGGGATCTGAGGTGTAGCGCATGGGCTGCAGCCCCTCGGTGTAACTGTACCTGACCTCTGACCTCCTGGCCCTGGTCTGACCTTCACCTGGCACCGGACGGAGTCTGTAGCTCTCGCTCTCTTCCGTCACTTTCACAATGGTGGCTTTCCTCCGGAGGACCACCGGTTCCCCACTGTAAGCCTCTCTGAGATCCACTGCACTACATGCAGCGCTAAAGGCTGTCTGTGGGCTGCGCTGTAGCCCGGCACCCTGGCCTGTGGTGGTGGACGAGGTGGTCACCCTGCTGTCTGTCATCTTCACCACCACAGCCCTGCGTCTGAGGGGGACGGCGGCACAACCAGCGGACCGGCTCATGCTGCCCGCTGGGCTGGCCGACCGCGGCCGCTCCGGACTCGACGAGGTGCCTGACTCGGGGAGGCTAGCGGAGCGAGTCACCTTCCTGGACGTGATGGTGATGGAGGAGAAGCCCGGCTTGGCCCTGGCGGGGTTGTTGTGGAGAGCCGGCCGCGGTGTCTCGGAGGGGGGCGGTGTGCAGCTGCTCCTGGGCAGAGTGGGTCTTCCAGAAGAGTCCACCCACGCGGGACTCTCTCTGCGCTCTGGCCAGGCCCTCCAGGGAAGGCGCCAGGGCTGGGGGCTGCCGGCGTCTCTCTCCACTGGAGCACGCTGCTCCCTGCTGGCAGACTGCAGAACAGAACACAGCAGTTTCACACAACGCTGGAGATTCTCATCATGCTGAGACACCATTCACACAGCATTTCACATTTGCCATCGGATTTCTTTTTTTCCCCCTTTAAAGATTTTCCTCAGTCTCTGTTCGATCTCCCTATCCATTTTGGTAACCATGGTGACAGAAAACCCAATGTATTATGCAACAATGAGAAACTGAGGCGAATCCAAATAGAGACACCTTTTAAAAAGCCAACTCCAGAGCTTTTCGCAGGAGTTTTTCAATTGTTTGTTAGATGTGAATGCCGATTCATTACTGATTCCCATCAACACATTAGTATTGTACAGACAGAAAGCCTTTGAGCACACAACAGTTGGTGCAGCACTAGAGGCTGGACAAAGCACTTCTAGTGTCCTCAGTCGTGACTCCCAATGAGTCTTCCCTACAGGCATGCCTTCGCCTGCTGAATATAAAGGGGGCAGAGAGTTAGCAACAGCAATGCATATTTGTATGTGTGTTTTTCATCTGTGTTTATTATGCATGTGTTGGTTTATCTAAGCATATATATAAAAAAAAATATATATATATATATGTGTGTGTATGTGTGTATGTTTGTAGAGAGTGTGCTTGTAGAGAGAGAGAGAGAGAGTTTCTATGTTAAATTTTCATTTGAATTCAGGGTTGCACATGTATGTGTTTGATAGCACATCTGTGAGTGTACACTGTATGTCATGCATATTTTTGTGCTAATGCTGTCTCTCTCTCTGTGTGTGTGTGTGTGTGTGTGTGTGTGTGTGTGTGTGTGTTTGTGTGTGTGTGTGTGAATGTATGTGAGGTGAGGCTGTTTGTTCTCTTATCGTGAGTGTGTATTCACCACAGTGAGGTATCAGCTACAGCAGAGGTGAGAGGAGCCAGTGCGCAGCAGGACTCTGGCCCCAGCCCCTGCCTGCGGAATAACAATGAGGTCCAGCTCAGTGCATCTACATCAGCTGACCGAGAGTGAGTGCAGCAGTATGCTCCAACACCTGCATCCATCCTCCCTATCTCACTCTCTCTCTCTCTCTCTGTCTCTCTCTCTTACTCTCGCTCTCTCTGTCTATTTCTCTTTGCTATCTTTATCTGTTTCACTTCTGGTCTCAGCCTTCTATTCTCTGTGTCTCACTTTCAACCTCTCTTTCTCACCATTCGGCCACCCCTTTCCTTCGCTTCTCTCACTTTGTTTCATCCTGCTTTCATTTCTTCTCCTCCATTCCATACACACTACTCAGTTGCTGTCCCTATGCTGTTGTTCTCTCTCCAGTCATTGTTTATTGAGCAGTCCCTCAGATACATTTGATTTGTTCTTAGCCTCGGTAGTAGAGGGAGTTTATGATCTGAGGCACACAAGCGCTTGTCCTTAGAGCAAACACTCCATTAGCGTGCTCTGCTTACAGAACAAACAGCAAAGACGGAACTGCTGAGTGTGTGTGTTTGTGTGTGTGTGTGTGTGTGTGTGTGTGTGTGTGTGTGTGTGTGTGTGTGTGTGTGTGTGTGCGTGCGTGCGTACACGCAATGTGTGTGTGTGTGTGTGTGTGTGTGTGAGGGTGCATTTGTGTATTTGTAATGATTGTACAGTACAGAGAGGTTTGTCCAGAATTCAAAGTGAAGATGAAAGAAGAGCATACAAAAGATGTCAGGTTGTAGAATGTAGAATGTCAAATAAGAAAGAAAGTGAACATATTTTATTACTTGTAAATAAGTTTTTGTTATTGTTAGGTTTTGTTATTGTATGTTTTTTTTTCCTAATGCTATTTCAGTTATTGTATGGCAGTCCATTCCAATATCGGTGTGCAATTACACTTCAGCTGCATCATATGTGTCTGTGCTTCCCAGCTTCCCAGCCTAAACATAGCACAAACAAACCCTTCAGACATCTGCCTCTGTTCTATCACCAACATAGAAAAACAAGCTGCATGTTTAATCATTTGAGTGAAAGAACAAAGTGACTACCTGAACAAGAAGGCCTGAGGAGGAAGTGGCAGCGGTCGGTCCTGGCGGCACACACGTCTTGACAGGGGCGGTGGCCGGGCGGCCATAACACCTCTCTGCTGCTCCATCTGTGTACAGACCAACAAGAGTCGGGCTTAGTGACGCCACGTCCCACCATGACACCATGGCTCCCTCCCTCCCTTCCTCCCTCCCTCCCTCCCTCCCTCCATCCCACACTCTGGCCCTCTGTTGACACCATCAACAGCTGCCGGCTGCTCCCGATGAGTATGGGCCCTGCGTCACCCCGGGCCATCTCGTGGGCAGACACAGCGACATGACAGGTGAGCATTGTGCTGTTGCCATGTCAGCCGAGAGCGACGCCCGGCTGCCTCTCAGATTTCAGTGTCTGGCTGCTGTTACCATGGTGACACAGAGAACTCATGTTGGGACTTTTTTTTTTGAGCAAAGGAGAACACAAAGTACTGAGAAAGAAAGAAAGTGAGAAAGAAAGTGAGAAAGGAAGAAGTGGTAGGACAAAGAGGAAAAGCAAAGGAAACAGCCTCTGTTTTGTTTTGTTTTGTGTAGTGATATTAAAAAGGTGGTTCCTTTTGAGGTGACACATTCCCGTAGCTGCAGGGAGAGCAATTCAACAAAGCTGACCATAGAACCTCATTTTTCTTTTTTTTTAAAAAAACTTTTGCACAAGACAAACTCTCTGTACAATGGCGTTTTGTCCTGCCTCGGTTGGACATCCCTGCAAGGCTGATCATGAGGATGGAGGAAACGAGGAAGCTGGGAAATGTCACACCAAATGTCTCCGTCAGCGCAGGACGGCTCCAGATGACTGAGTCAGAAACCTCTGCTAATCGCAATCACATGAACTGGCACCCTCTCACTGTTTGCCTTTGTCTGTTGCATGCTGAGGATGTTCGCCATTCCTGCAGAGGAAGTGATGAACTCGATAAAAGCTACTGTTGTTCCTCGCAGAGTCAACAACTAGCCGGTGCCAGCCCTGGCAATGGGCAGAAAGTGCTGGACGAGGATAGCATTGTCTTCCGTGCAAATGTGATCGCAGCCAACAGGTTACATTGTGGTGCAGCACTAAATACGCGCAAGTGATGACACTACCTTGCTAGGATACATGTCTTCTATTCATGGGATCAGATCCCACCGTGGGACTGACATCACACAAACACAGAGTGTTAACACAGAGGTGAAGAGGAGCTGTAAGAATTGAACAGAGAAAAACAAGCTCTATAATAATGTGATGTGAATTGCCTGAGAAATTAGCATTGTAAACATGTCATACATTTGTTATCATGAATAAACATATAAAATGAGTCTGACAGAAGTGACGAGACCACTCAGAGGGAATCCTCGTTCTCTCTCCCTGTTAAAAATCACATTTGGAGAGGATGACATGAGGAAGCAGCAAGAGACCTCCAGAACTCCCAGACTTCCCTGGACGATTGTCATGTCTATATGAGATGAGACAGAATTCTATATGGTGACATTTCCCCAACCCCCCCCCCCCCCCACGCACACACACACACACAAGATGGAATATCCCGTCTTTGCATATATGCCATTCCTTCTGTTTTTGACTGACAATATTGTAGAGCCTCAGGCTTCAGATGAGATGCATTAATGAAAATGGACACAGCTGCCAATCATCTTGCTGAGCAATGCCACCGTAAGAGAGAAGCCTGAGGGTAGCTGTTCTAGTCTGGGGCAGGAGCTGGGGGCTCGATGGCAGTCTGCTATTCTGAAGACAACATGGAAGACTATGAGCTGCACCTCTCTGAAGGTGTCCTCACTGGAACAAGCCCACTTTTCCATTCACACACGGCTAATTGGGTTCCTCAAGCACTGGAGTAGATACAAATGTACCATCCATATGGTAATTGAAAAAGCAATTGAAGTATGTCGCATTTGCTGTGTGATAACAACAAAACACATGCATATAGAAATAATTTATGTGTGACTGGCAGGCAAAGGAATGGATTTCTTTGTCTTTTGCTCTGCTGCCAACTCTTATTTCAATGTCATTCAAAACTACAAGACAAACAGGCGAGCATAAACATAGTTTCAGACTTGCTTAGATACACTCTCAATTAGGAGAGCTTGCTCAGGCTAGAAAAAGCACATAAGCGGCCCTGTGTGTTTAGCATAGCAGTTCTATTAGCGCTTACATAATTGTCACATTATGTGTCACCAGTCTCATCTCAAGAGCATGTCCTTCTGTTGTTTGTCTGGCAACTCTTGGTAAGCATGAAGCCACACAGAATGTCATAAGATCTCAAATTGACTGAGCAACCCCTCTGTTCTCCACACACGTGGCAGGGTATCTGGGTCAGAAACACACACACACACACACACACACACACACACACACACACACACACACACACACACACACACACACACACACACACATACACATACACATACACATACACAGAGAGAGAGAGAGAGAGAGAAATGATAGCTGTATGGTGAATATGTGTGAAACCGTGTGTGTGTATGTGTGTGTGTGTGTGTGTGTGTGTGTGTCTGTGTGTAAAAAACAACATCACCATCAGCATAATAATCAGCATGTAAACCATCAGAAGAGCAGAGGAGAGCACTCAGCCACCACCTGCAGAGAGGAGGCTCGTGTCGGCCATGTCACAACACAGCTAAACAGGAGAGAGAGAGATGAAAGCTCCATGCCAGCTATTTCTACTTTCACCTCCTCTCTCTCCCCGCATATTACTCTCTATGTCTGCCTCCCCAAATCTCTCTGCAGAGGAAACTGGCAATCAGCGTGGTGCATCTGAGAGCCACTGTGCTATGCATAGGTTTCAGGTAGGAGGGATCTACTAATATACATTTGGGAATGCAAAGCCTGTGTGACCGGCAAACATTCAACGGTGGGAAACATTTTGAAAATGATTTGAGAGATGCACAGGCCATCTGTACAGTACTCTGATGTCTTTGATGCAGCCAAATACTTTACAACCAGATACTTCATGCAAGGCGTTCATACCTCATGCAAATGATAAAAGAATGCAGGAGATACGTACCCAGGTGTCCGAAGCCGTTTGGTTTGACCGCACTTTTAGTGAAAACAGGTGTTATAGGAGGCTTCATCTTCACCTGAATTACAAATGAAGGACACAATGAGACAATTATTCATGATTCTCCTTGCAAATGCAAAATTGTTGGGTATGATACTGTCTTACATTCATTTTCTTTCCTTTACTTATTTGAGAAGCAGCACCTCAGCAGACACAAGCTGTCTGCCAGAAGGAGGAAATGTAAGCACAGTTACAGGAAAGCTCTGCCTGTCAATTTAGGAGGGAAAAAGGAGACTTTTTCCCTTTTCAATCTTCAGTTGATTTTGGTTGGCTTGATAATGAAAAATGTACCCCATTGTGTCAAAATAGGAAATCTGAAATGTTTGTGCTCTGCCTGTGAAAAACAACTGAATCGATACCACAAATTCGTCATATTTAAAAGCATATTGCAGGAAGGTAAGGATGTCTCTTTGTTTTCCTCCTCTTGAGCCTCAAATCAAACCTCATATCCAGTCTGCAGCATTCTCATGGAGAAGGGCCCTCTCATTTGCAACAGTATTTCTCAGTGCAGAGCAGGTCTCAGTGCATTAAGCAAATCCTACAGCACAGTGGCTCCATCCAGCACCTGCAACTCATTCTCTCAGCCTCAGAGCTGAGTTGTTGGGCCCTACAGCAGGGAGTGCTCTTGAAGGGCCATAAAGCTGTGTGAGGAAGAACTGGATTCCTGCAGAGTAAGCTGTTCTTCAAGGGGGCTCTGCTCGGACCCTATCTGGTTCCACCATCAGGGGGCTTGACTAATGTCTCATCTCTGTTCCTCTTGTATTGGGTCGGGCAAGGGATCGGTCCATCACACATGATTCAGCCAGAGGTGATAACTCTTTCACTGTCTGACTCTGCCCAGCCCTCTTTTCTTTCTCTCTCTCTCACTCTCTTCTCTTCTTTCCTCTCTGTCTCTCTCTTTCTCTTTCAGGCTTCAGTAGCACTGCGTGATTGGCTCGGGCCCTCGCTCTGTGAAGACAGAGGTAAATCAGATGGCTGCCTGTCCTTGCGCCTTTATTTTGGAATGAGGATATTGGTCCCAACAGATGCTAGCAGAGGGTCTTGCAAGCACACACACACACACACACACACACACACACACACACACACACACACACACACACACACACACACACACACACACACACACACACACACACACACACACAATCATTCAAGAGTAACAAGGCTGCTGAGAAAATAGTTTTGGGGAAAGAAAAACAATGGTGGCTTTGAGGAGGATCAATTTTGGGACCAGCCATCCCCCTCTTTGCAATTTGTCACATGGGTTAAGGTACTTACAAACAAACAAGAGGCCTGGCAGTTCATCATTCCTTTGTAATGATATTATTGTTGCACATTAATTGTGATTACAGATGTAAATGATGTTTGAAGTACAAATCAAATCCAAATCAAATCCTCAAATCCAATTTATTACTGTTGCAGAAATGACCAGATTGAGAAATATCAGAAATGCAAAGATACTTTCATAGTGCATAGGATGTAGGAAGACAAGCACACCAAGGTATCACCTAAAAGTGGACAAATAGAAGTGTTACCTGGCATGGGGCACTCTGGGTAGCTGTATGAGGTTGATGGGTGTGGCTAGTGGCATTCTCCACCACTAGCCTCCTCTGGATGGGAAGCCAGCCGATCTTGACTGCGGTCAGTGAGCTCATGCTGGTGTACTCGGCCCTGGGTGTCTCTCTGATGCTAACTGTCTCACTGCTGCCAGCTCCATCCGGAGGCCAGAGCGACTCGTCGCTGCCCAGCGGGGTGGCACTCAGGCTGTCTGTGAGGCTGAGTAGCAAGTCCTCACTGTAAAGCGAAGATGGGGAGGCGGTGTGGCGAATGAAGCGCCCCGCTGCTGGTTCGTCGGGAAGTACAGGCATGGACACGGTGCGGTCCGATAGAGGAGGCACTAGAGGGACACCAGAGCCACTGGAATAGCCACCAAGACCAGCTCCGACGCCAGCGGCCGAGCTGCGTCTCCTCTGCATCTCCTCCAGCTGCTGCAGCCAACCGTCCATTCCTCTGGCCCCCTCGATGCAGCTCGCTGGTCTGCGGGCATGCTGAGTGCGGGCCGTCTGCTGCCGGTGCGGAGGAAGCCCACTCTCCCTGCTGCCCTCCCCCAAGCCTCCCCAGTGGCTCCACTCCCCGGCCCTCCTCCTCCAGTCTGGGGCTCGGAACAGGTGGTTAGTGGCTGCCAGGTCCTGGCTGGCTCCTGCATGGGGTGTGGATGGCGTTCGGCGGCTGGTGCTGCTCCTGCGGTTGACGCTCTCAGATTTCAGTGCCTCCATTATATCAGAGGACACCAGAGCACTCTGCTTGAGGGAGACACGGCTGCCCGGGTAACAGGAAGAGCCACAAATGTATTATCTGAGGAGGCTCAGTAAGATGACAAGAAAAAGGATGACTTGAGTTTGAAACTCTATTGAAATTAGTTTGAATTCAATTTAGAAATACAACATATACACACTGAGGCTGTATATTCAACAGTCTAGCTCTACATATTTCTAAAACTATTTAGAGTGAGCTGTGTTAACACATTAGAAAGCTAAGACTGCATTTAAAATATGTTTTAAAGGAACACCAGAAGTTGTATTTACCTTTACCTCCTGATAATCCAAATATTTCTTTTAAGAGACAAGACCACCAAAATGTACTTTATGGAAGGAATAGGCAACATGGCTCAGGAATCCAGCATTCCTTCCCTGTAATTGTGTAGAGTTACATCTCTATTGCAGAGTTGTGGACTAAGAGAGGTGCCAGTGGTGGTACTGTCTCCAGTCAAGCATGAATACGACTGAGAGCTGCTGCTCCCTGTGAACAAAGGAGTTACAGAGGAGCTGAACATCCAACTGAAAAAGAAAGAAGGCGTATATGTGTGTGTGTGTGTGTGTGTGTGTGTGTGTGTGTGTGTGTGTGTGTGTGTGTGTGTGTGTCTGTGTTTGTCTCAAGCCAAGCGGTTTTCTAGCCTTAAGGAAAAAACATGACATTTATTTCATCAGGTTGCTGTATGCTCGGGTTGACCTGAAAATAAATGCAAAGTTTTAAGGTCAAATATGTAATAACATGGATGGGCTCTGTCATCTAAGGGTCATAAGAGAAAAATATGAGTTAGACAAGAGGGAGATGAACTCTGTATTAAAAACCATGGCCATTTTCGACTGGATACATATATAAAGCAGAAGCTGAAGAAACTCTATTTTCTTTAAAAATCACACTGTAAGATTGATCAGGATTGCATATGTTAGTTAGCCGTGCTGACCAGGCAGCCCCTGTGTCATGAGATGCCTTATGGGCCTACATAGCCCAGGCACATCTTGTGCTTGCTGCTAGAGCAGCTGTGCTGGAGTCTCTTTCCAAAAGCATGTGATTCCAGAGACACATGTATAAATGGCGATGCGGGAGGGAGGTTGGATAAGTACCTCTGCTTGTTCTTCTCTGCCATGAGGGCAGGCCACATGATGTCCAAAGGCCTCTTATTTGCAAATGGTACAAATAATAAGTTGAGAGGACATTGCAAAAGGCAGTGTTGTGCTTGCTGTATAATAAAACATTACTGAATGCTTCCCAATTTTATTACAAAAAGCAAACATCTGAATTGTAATTAGAATAACTTTATATGCCAAATATACAGGAATGTGACATAGTGAATGAGCATGAAAATAATAGAAAAAAGAACAGATTTTTAATGATAAATAAGATGAAAAAGGAAAGAATCACTTGTAGGTAGAATGTTATTTAACGTTGTGAACTGTAGGCTAACATAGTTCACATTTCTGTCTAAAACAATATATAAGGGAAATTCATAACATTTATCACTACTTGTTTGACATATGACCAGTTTCATAATAATAACCCAGATAGTTGGTATTTTACTAGGTCAATAGTAGTAAAATCAGAGGGCAAAACTGTGAGAGATCCATTGAGATCCGTTCAGTCTGTCCACCAGTTTGTGGTCTAATGAATTAAAAAAAGGTTCGGAGCAACAGAGCCCCCTGCTGATGTGTAGAGAAAATGTTATTGGAGGCATGAATCCAACAGGTTCTCCAACACACTATAGGAAATGCATACCGGTATTCACAGTGTTGGTTGATTTAGAATTTCAATCAAAATGTTACCTATACAATTCTTGTCTCAGAATTAACAATGACAATCTTATTAAGACTATTTGTATATTCATGTTTTACTTGATTAATACCTGACAATTTTACAGAATCAGAAACACCTCAACATAAAACAGAAACAAGTGTTGAATAGGCTATGTAAAAGTCAGAAAGATCAGCAGTATAACTAATTATCACCACCACTTAAGATTGGTGCATGGCAAGGCATTAGATCTGCTGGTGATTTCAGAGATGGACATGACTGGTATAGGCTACACTTTTCTTAACTCATCAGAGCCAAGCATCACATCTTATGAATTGCAATTAAACTCATCATATGTGAGTGTGAATAAACATGAGATTCTTGTGTAGGCTACTAATGATGTAGGCTATGGGTTTTGAAGAAGAATGAAGAAGAATGGCATCCAATCCCATCAACTACTTTTCCAAATATGAAAGCATGTCCTAAAGAATCAGACAATTGAGCACTGGGGGCATTTCAAAGTGTGAGAGAGAGGGAGAGAGTGAGCACCAAATTAAAAATGGAATTGTTAATTGCAACCACCATCCAATACATGACAAGAAGAACTGTGGCTTGGCCGCACATTTTCCCCTGTGGTGTTTTTTCTTAATTTGATATTTTATGGTGTAATGATTATTAATTGTTCAAGAAAATTATATCCACAGGGCTTCAGTGTCGTGCATATTAATGTCTGTTTGAAGACTAAAAAGAGAAACATCGGAGAGAGAGTGGTCTTGAGCCAGGATGTAGTCCTATTACAGCACAACATTTAGGACGAGATTATTAGTTACTGTGAAAAGTCGCAAAATATGACGCAGAAATAACAATAGCCTATCCATTCTTCGGTGCTACTGAAAGCAACGAATTTCGTCTGTAGACTTTTTGGGTAGGCTATTGTGGGATGGCTCGTTTGTGAGATTAACACTCCCTGATAGCCCTGTACATAAACAACAATTATGAAGTATGAACAGTTTCACCACGTAACAAAAAATAGACACAACTTGCGTTGTTTTTAACACATCACTGTGTCCAGATAGGGACAACACATTCGTTTTAAGAGTGTATTTTCCTTAACAACTATGCTACTCCTAACACAACTATGCTACTCATTGTCCCGACTAAACTTTTCCAACAAGCTGTTTTACGCCGGTCCTCTTGTGACGCCAAATACCACATGACAAAAAAGTTTCTCTATGCTCGCACTCTACCCCCTTGTGGATCATCCAGTTATCGGTGGAAAATGGCGGCTAGAGGTGGAACAGTACATCAACAGTGAAAACAAAAAGTCCAGAGAAAACTGAAGGAGCTTCACTAGACACGACTCAGGCACTGAAAAAGTTCATACATGAGAATGTCTCGCTGGGTGCCCACGAAAAAGGAGAAGTATGGAGTCGGTGAGTAACTTGCAAGCACCGCTGTGAGCTATACTCGCTACTTTGCATCCGATTGCACAAGTTTGGGAAGAACGGTGATTATGATATTCTTCCACTGCCCTGTCCCGAGTTTTCCTCATCGTTTGAGAGACCCATCGTTGTTTAAACGTTTCTGAGTTACATTAGTAGTATCAGTGTGGGTGTTCGTGATTTGGATACAGAGATACTACCGCAAGTTTGAATAAATGCAAAGCCCTGGGTCTTCCTTGTCTTTGTAAGCGAACAGTGTGGATTGGGAATTGACAGAGGCGCGCCTAGTTGTAACAGTGTTTCCTGTGTTGCTGGGCCTGCACGGGAATCACTGGAGCTCTGATTATGCCTCTGGACGCCCATGGCTACATCTTGAAAAAAAAGTACTGTTTCTGAAACCACAGAAAAGTAAATATATAGGCTGTTTTGTAGTAAAAGTGTGCCCGTAGTTCTATCCATTCAGCAGTTTTTTTTTTTTTGCGAAATGTTATTCCAGTCATGCAATGATCACTTCAGCACTCCCGTAGGCTGTTAGCATAACGCGTCTGTCAGTATGGGATTTGATCTCTCCACTGCTCATTTGAAAAATATTATACAAGAAAAGTTTTTCATTTATGTTCCATTTATACTCTCCTCTCTTACCTAGGTAGGCTAAATGAGCATCATTATAGCTTATTATATCCTAGCCTACATTGACATTTAGGGTCATGAATAGTTTCCACATTATCTTAAACATCATAAACATAACTTAATCTGCATTTTATAACTATTCTCTTTTTAAAAAAAAAAATATTTTAAACCTTTTTTATAGTCCGTTGCATTTTCCTACTGTTATGTAGGCTACTACTGTGGTTGTGAGTTGAAATTGTATGATCAGTTACCAACTAGAACACAAAAGTGTTACAATATGTTGTAGGCAAATCACAAGGTCTGCAGGAGGAAACTTTTGGGAAGACAGTGAATGCACAATACCGTCATTTCCCAACTATTAGCCGCAGACCCTTTCAAGAGAGTTCCATTATCAGCATCATAGTTGGCCCACAAGACTTCCTTTTTAACATTCCATATGTTATCTTAATGCAGAGGAAGTAGATTGGGACCCAAATAGAACGTTCAAGCATTGTTTTTGTTTTTATTGTTGAAAGGGTCTCAAACTCAAATGAGCTGGGGGCCAATTCTGCCAACGTCATCTGATTGGAGGGCCGGCTATTTCTGAAAATGCAATATTCTTTTTTTCAAATACCACACAAAACTGCAAACAGAAAGTGCAAATGTTTTTATCTAGTTTTAGACACCTGTGCTAGCAACCTTAGCTTATAAATAAAATAATGATAAAAATAAATATTAATACAAATTATAAAACAAATGAAAAGCATAAAAACAGGTATGTGTGTGTTTCACACCAAATAAAAATATTTTCCTCTCATAACTTTTTTAAACCTGGCAAACTATAGGCGTCAGGGTTAAGAAAGCAACACCATTGGATTTTTATATCAAAATTTCAAAAGGCCATGGCTTGAAAGTGGTCAGAGATAAAGTCCTAAAATCTTTGAGTAAAACAAAAGTTTATGAAGGGGGTAAATTTACCCATCTAATTTGCCACTGGATGGCAAGCACCTCAAATTATGCACCTTTCAGTAAATACTGGATGAACATATTTGAGCAGGTTTACTTTCCTTTTTTCATATTACCCACATAACAAATTAACAGGAAAACACCTAAGATGTATACCAACACCTAAGATGTATATGGTTTCTAAACCACAAGGCCTACAATAAAGTATTCTGGTCAAATCAGTTCCTATCGCGGGTAATCTGAGTACCCAGAAGTTCGTATCATATTGCGGGTGATTTTGTAGTTTAGAGCCCTATTTCTACAAGACCTGCTGTCTGTACCACGTCCATTACGGACACTATCATCACAATTACCACTGCAGCCTCCAAGCTATGTTGGGCAGAGGGACGAAATAAGCATGGTATGCTTAGTGGACACCGTCGTATACACGCAGACGCACCTCCATTCAATAGACGATCGATCATAATCTCCGAAAGGATATTCTCCTTCAGATTTAAAATAGGTGAATAACATAGCCTACCTAAGACTTCATCACACGTAAACGTTTTTCAACATTTGGTGTAGGCCTATTTCTGCTTCAATTTATGCAACACTATGGCCTGCATCGCTTCCGCGTCATTACAAATGCACGTCTTTGTGTTTCTCGCGTGTAATACAAGTATTTCCTGAAAACTTTGCGCAGCGATTTTGGGTTTGAATGAAGCTCTAGATGTCTAGCACATAGTGGAGCAGAGTGCAAATGAGATTTGTCACCGTACTTGGAACTATCGTCTATTTTAATCAGTAGCGTTGTTTTTCGCAATTAAAAAGTCTCAAGGACCGGATTACATTATTATTTTGACATACGTCGCGGGCCGGAAGTGGGCCGGACGCGGGCCGGATTTGGCCCGCGGGCCGGGTGTTTGAGACCCCTGGTCTATACATTGATTTAGCAACATTTCTTCAGCTATGAGGTTAATAAACAGGGGGCAGTTAATATGGTTTTGTTTCTTGTAACTTGCATAAAACACTGTCCTGCGGCTTATACACAATGTGGCTAATACACAGGAAATTACTGTAATAATCATGTATTAGTAATCAGCGTAGGACTTTACATACATGACTGGCAGTTTTCTTCTGAACTACATGACTGGTAGTTTTCTTCTGAACTACATGACTGGTAGTTTTCTTCTGAACTACATGACTGGTAGTTTTCTTCTGAACTACATGACTGGTAGTTTTCTTCTGAACTAATGGGAGGCTAAAAACAGTGTGTGTGAAGCCACAGCTCTGCAGATTCTCAGTAGACTAGCAACTAGCGTACTGTTCAAAATAAATGTCTGGTTTCCCTTTACACGCTCACTTTCTGCTCTCATACAGACTGCAGGGTTAAATGATGAAATCCACAATATACCACAAGACTTTTGGTTAATAGAAATAGTGCTATAGTCAAGAAACTGCCCCAGGTGGCAAAATGATATCTGCATTTGGATGTTGATCAGCACCACACTGGTCTGCTATCAGCCCACCATCACCTTTACCTTAACTGGGTATGAATATTGTGAATTTCATAAAATCTTAACAGTTTCTGATTTATATCCTTGTTGTCAAACTAACTTGTCAAACTAAATATGTTAATGGTTGGTGAAAACGAATGAAGAGGTAATGAATGAAGAAAATCATTTTTTAGCAAGTGGCAAAATGGTGGGTTGTAACTCCCTAGAGGGTCCTCCAAAACCCAATGAGCGAAAGACTAATGCAGACCGTTGGATCTGACCCCAGTGGGCCGGCAGTGGTCCATTGGGTCTTTGCTATCTGGGTTGTGGTCTGGATTTACAAATAAAATCAACTCCACTTTATCCCACTGATGCTATGTTTGGCAGCAGACCATTGTGAGAAGTCAAAAAAATGAATTCACTTTTGATATGTGTTTGTATCAAGCATTCCAAAGACATTTTCTCTCTGAGTCTGAGAAACTGTATGAACAAATAGGATTAACTAGAAAGTCTACAGGCATCATCAAATGCAAACATCTGAAGAACAAGGCCCCACAGATTTAGGCCCTGTAGGAACATTTGAATCACTGCAACAGTGTCTGTTCTAATACACACAGCAGTAGCCAACCCCAATGAGACATTTCTGTCTATTAAGTAAGTCTGGTGGTTGAATTCTCTGATGGCTATAGCCTGTTTTTGTGCAACACAAAGAATTGGCCTGGGTCATAGGAGCCTGGCCTCTTGTCGGCTGCAGAGCATTTGCCTGGTCCCAGACCTGTGTTCTACCTGGAAACACTTAGGGCAAATCCCAGACTGGGTGTGATCAGGCCTGCAACAGCGTGGGACTTTACCGGGGTCATGGCCGTAGCAACTTGGAAAGAGGAAGTGATTATGTCACACAGGAAATACAGGGGAGACCTGGGCTACCTGCCATGACTAATGCAGACCGATATCCTCCATGTCTGTAAAATGATCGCTTGATGTTGATCGAGTCAGAGGTTAAAAAATGAGGCCATTGTGTTTGCCATATCATTTTACTGTCACTGTTCATCTCTCAGCCTATTTTAAAGCCAGCCTTGTGGCTTCACTGTCTGAATCAGCCTGGGGTATTTTAAGGAAGTTAAAATAACACAATGGTTTAATGTGTTTGTGGCCCAATTGATGGTGCACCTATAATGATGCTGATAGTGTTGCAGCTGACAGAAGTTAAAAATGGCATTATGAAACTAATCGTAATATGATCTCATATTTGCTTATCGTGTGAACTGAATCATTTTTGGAAGATTGTCAGAGCTGCATCTAAACAATTGATAAGAGTTCCATCATAGCCTACTTAAAATGCTAATCTGGTTTCACTGTCAGTGAGTAATAACATTGTTTTTCTGTTCAGTGAAAAAGGATGGTTGAAGTAGCTGTTTAACAATGAAATATGTATGAAATGTTTGGAGGGGTTTTTGCCTTCTGACTGTAGCACTGAGATATGAGAGGAACTCTAAGGAGCGTGGATAAGGAGCTTCTGAGCTAGTGGCCGAGCCTATGTCTTACCATGATCTCATCACCATGGGCATTACGGACTGGCCTCATCTCCCTGCCTGTGTCAAACCCATGATGTCACTCCTGCTGGTCTGATTGGCCTTGCAGTTGAGGAGCGAGGTCCTGCTAGTGTGAAGAGTAGCATGGCATGATGCATCATCCCTTGTTCTTTGTGACCCGTGATCCTTGTTCATTCAAAGAAGGTGACTGCAATGCATGCCCAAGACAGTTGGGATTGTGAGCTGACTGTGTTGGTGTTTTCTCTTCTGTCTTTTTACAGATCTCAGCTGTTGTTGTGCTTAGTCTTGTCTTTTTTGGTGCACTTGTAGTTTTTATCTTTCATTCAGCTAGAAATGACCGTGTTTCCCCCTAGCAAGTGACACATGCAATTAGACAAACAGTGGTGAAAAACAGCTTCTAGTAATATAGTAATATTTCTGCTCTGCCTATTTGGCCCTAACTGCACAGCCGACTGCCCGACCCCACCCCCCTTTTTTTTTTGCTCAACAGTGGCCTGACCTGAAAGTAACGAGTTAGCTTTATTTGATTGTTTGTGTTGAGGAATCTCTGTACCATGTCCTTGTTCATGTCCTGCATTCCACTGAGGTGCTTAACATGCCTTCAGCACTGCTCTGAGGGCTCCTGGAATGAGACCTGACTGAGGTGAAACGCCCTCAGTGGATTGTCTGCGTGCTCAGGTCATCTGAAGAAGTTCTCAGAGGCCCTTAGGTGGCCATGTTTACACTGGGCATGTTCAAAAATGTGGTTGTCATGACATCACATTGTCCTCATTGCAACTTCAAAAAACAGTTAAAAATTGAGATGCCAGACTAAGCAGTGTAGGTGTTGGAGGGTGGTAAGGATGGCGGTGGGTGGTGTGATCACACAGGAACAGTGTAAGGTTTCAAAAGCAAAGGGTGTCATTGTTTTTCTTTTGAGCAGGTTTCCCCTCCGTTGTGTGATGAATTCATTTGCACTCCTTTTGATTGTTGTGTGGAGCGTGGTGTGGTTAAATGGCACTCCATTAGAGCGCCGTGGCTCTTTGAACAGTGGGCTTTTTTGTTGTGTGGTGACTGGAGATGAGCCGGGGATGAAAGTGTGTGCACAACATCAGCGAGACACACTCTCTGGGTGGCTCTCCTCCTCCGTCGAGACTCCTGAGCAGTATAAACATCTCATTGAATATGCATTTTCTGTATTTTTCTCTCTCTCTCTCTCTTTCTCTCTTCTCTGTCTGTTTTCCTTTCTGACACTGCCTCCCATGGATTATTCTGTTCATTATTTCAAACCAGGCCAGACACATGTCTGTCTGGAGAAACAGTGCAGATGGTGTGATTAGGGCTCTTGAGTTGTGTACGGCTGAGTATTTTTGTCTGTTGAAAGGCTACTGTGTACTGTGTCCCTTTCCAGAGCAGGGGGCAGGCCAGATAAGGAAACAACACTTCCTGTTTCCTTGTTCCCTCCCTCACATGTAGCCTCTGTGCTCCCGTCAGGACAATGCTGCAGCAACCCCCCTGCCTAGATGTGCTCCCGGCTTATCATACAACACCCTGTCATTAGAGTCCGAGGGGACCGAGAGGTGCTCAGGGGATTGTCTCAGAAGGATGTGTCGAAGGGATGGCTTTTTTCCCCTATCCTGCAGCCTGCGTCTTGGCATTGGCAGCAGCCGGGAAGAGGGAGTCTGCCACTGTTGCAAATTCCAGCCCCACCCAGGCAGCCCAGGCCGCATCAGGCCCCAGTGCAGACGGCTGGAGCCCCTGTCCCGGCTTTAGCGCTCTAACCCAGCGCTGCCCGTAGCCACAAATGAGCTGCTCTTTGTGCTGCTGTGGCATTGAGAGCAATTAAAGGCAGAGTCTGGTGTAATATGATGTGCCGTCGACTTTCCGTCCAACTGTCTTGTGTTGGCGTTTTCACAATTCCACCAGCGGTGTGTGCCTGCAGTGTTTTTTTTTGGGGGGGAATAATGACTAAAAGTTCTCGGCAGTTACAAGGTCACGAGGTTTTTAATTACCGCTGTGTTTTTGTAGTGGCTCTAAGTTAATGCAGTGCTTTGTTTGTCGTGGTGGAAACTTTAGGCCCATTGGCACTCGCTCCCTGTTTTGTTCTACCCAAAGCAGACAGCACTGGCAAAGGGGAGCCAACTTTGTGATTCCCAGTGATACGCTCGCGCTTGAATATTCTTTTTTTAGCTCAGAAGCACCTGCTCAAGTTCAGCCATTAGCACGGCGCGTCTTTCTTGTCTCTTTTTGTCTCTTTTTGTCTCGCTGCCTTTGCACAAACACGTCTTAACATAACGAGGCACCTGTTCTCATGCACCAACGTAGGAGGAAGGACCTGACAGAGCTGAGGTGACAGGAAAGAAGAAATATAACACACTCAGAGAGTGATCAGAGCGAGGGATAGAGTGATCAGAGAGAGAGAGAGAGAGAGACAGAGAGAGAGATGGGGAGGAGGGCTACACAAGAAAAGCAACAGGCAGATTGTGTGCAGCGGTGAGAGGTCTACCTGATCCGGATGAACTGAGTATTTATAACTATAGGGGTGATGAGACGCTGTGTGGAGCCCCCCTCCCGCCACCTAGACCCACGTCTTTGTTGCCTCTCGCCTCTCTCCGTGGTGACAGCCATGGCCACACGAAAACAGTAGGATTATTTTTGGAGTGCTGCATTCTCCCCTAGTGGGTGCAGTGCTGCACCCCCCTCCATGCTTGTTTATGTCTCTGCACTTAAATTCCAGGAAGTGTCACTTTGTGTCCTGGCTTTTGGCGACATCACCACCTCCTCTTTGCGAAGCAGTCACCCTCACAGCCGGCTCCATTTTTTTCTAGCCAATCAGAGGATGACTACAGGGACTGCTCCCGTGCTGATTCGCTGCAGGTTGCTGTCGTCTGACCCTTCTGCCTCCTTGACATGGCTGCGTGGTTGTTAAGCTGTTGTTGATGTTTCCCACCAGCGGCTAGTTTTCAACAGCCCACATAATAGGGCTGTCAAACAGAAGGCCCTTCTTCCTCTTTTTTTCTCACCTACGTGGTTGCTACTCTGCCAGTGTGAGAGACACAGAAAGTGCACTAAGTTTTGCTGACATCATACTCAACAAAACGGTTTTAACACACTGCCTCAGACACACAGACATCCACACTTGGACATCACACACGCACGCACGCATGCACCTGCACACACGCACACGCACACGCGCACACACACACACACACACACATAAACACACACGCACGCACGCTCACACACACACACATTTACACGCACACACACACAGCACATCTCGCCTCATTGTGTCCCACTGCTCTTTCTCGTAAAAGCCCTCCTCTGACAGTTCTGCCAGCCTTTGTTGTTGTTTGCCTCGTAATTGAAGAGCATTTTTTCTCCCGTTCTTGTAATGCCTCCGAGATGTTTTCATTCCAGCCCAACAGGCTTTTAGCTTCCTGCCTGCCTGGCGCTCTCACCTTTTTCCCTCTCTCTGACAGTCATTTTCTCTCTCCCTCCACAGCAGCACATTGAGTCTGCCCATTACACAGCTTTTGCCCTTCTTCCCCGAGAAAACCAATGATGTCCTTCAGTAGGAGTCGGCGGCCGCTTTCCTTCCTCTGTGAAGTCGCAAACGGCCAAAAAACTTCCCCGTAAGACAAATGGCAGATGCTTCATTTAATCAGCACTTAATGTGGACCCTCGCCTGCGACTCCCCGCCGCTACAAGGCCTACACCTCCCTTTAAATGCCTCTGTGTGGAAGTTAAAGGCAGAGGGGAAGTTAAGTGACCATGACAAAGTAGTCTCGGCTCTGCGCTTGCCCTTTAGTGAAATAGTCCTGTCTCATGTCATATTTTAATGGTGGCTGCGCAGGGAATCGGGAGATATAAGGATGTTCCTTTTACGGCGCACACTTCAACTGACATCTGGCAGTCCAGAATGCTCTTACTGTGGGGAAGATGAGACGCACAGACAAATCCTCACACAGGTTTGAGGTGCCGTGCTTTATAGAAAATGACAGTTGATAATGTTCTGCTCATGGTGGTGGTGGTGGTGGTGGGGGAGGGGGGGGGGGGGGCGGGGGGCATTGCCGTGACATTTCACAGGGAGCCCGTTACGTGCTGTATTACTCCTCAGTCAGAGTCGGGGCCAGTCACATGAGCTTGGGATTGTTTTAGTGATGTCTGTTTGAAGGACTTTGATATGATGCTTTCAACAGTGTGTAGTTATATGTCTAATGTTGGCAAAGCCCATTGACACTGAAATAAACCACAACTCCAACTGCACAACTATAACATTCTATACCAATTTAATATAAATGACAGTCATGATCATCATCAGAAGAGCAACTGTACATAATTCGAAATCGTTATTTTATCAAATGCACTTAAGTGTATATATTAGCCTGTTTTATATTCCGAAGGCAAGTAAGTAAAGGGTTAATGGATTGCCAAGGCAGCCTAGTTTGTATGAAAGGACATGCAGCAGAAGACAGGGCTCCCAGGAGTCACTCATGCACTCAGATCATCCTAATCATCCTGCCATTGTCTGAGGCTCTGCCTCTTTGGCCTCTCCTTGCCAAGCAGCTGTTTGAAGACCAAAGATGCTCTCCATGTCTCTGTGCATGTCGCTGGTGCGCATGCGCCACTCTTTGACAATGCCATGTCTATTATGTTTATCATCTCGCTCCATCCCAGTCCCCTGCCTTGCGCCATCCCTGAGATGGACAGCTCCTCTTTCGTCTGCGCTCTGGACAGCCTGCACTCTCTCCCCTGGGCACAGATGGTTGATGTGGGGGCTGTGACAATGAGAAACAAAGGTTAATTGCACTGCCAGATCTGTACCCAAGCATACAAATGAACTCTCATTAATATGGATGCTCGCTTAATGGTACATAATGACTTCAGTACTGTACCAGCCTACCTCTCCATGAAAAATCTCTGGAAATTTTGGATTTACTACTGTGCATGTGTGTGTTTTCGTGTTTTCGTGTGTCTTCGTGTGTCTTGATTTTTTTTGTCCTATTTGTTTTAAGTACAAGGTTTTCTTCACTGTTATGGGGGCGGCATGATGTTAACCAGACTGGTGTATTGAGTTGGCCGCCAAGA
>NW_027468674.1:32947334-32952853 GCF_046254945.1 Alosa pseudoharengus | reverse complement strand
TGTGTGTGTGTGTGTGTGTGTGTGTGTGTGTGTGTGTGTTGCACTGTGCTGCTCTCTCTGTGGTGTGTGCTAATAATGGACTTGCTGCTGCTGCTCAGACCCTCGTCTGCCCCTTGGCCACCTGCGCCCTCTGCCCCCCCGGCCCCGCCACATCCTCCTCCTTTCCCTGCCCTTCTGCTCCTCATCCTTCTGCTCTTTCACTCTCTGTCTCTCTCTCTCTTTCTTTCTTTCTTTCTTTCTTTCTTTCTTTCCTTCCTTCTCTCTACTTCTTTCTTTCTTTCTTTCTCTCTCTCTTTCTTTCTCTGTCTTTCTTTTTCTTTCTTTCTCTCTCTCTCTCTCTCTTTCTGTCTCTCCCCTGCTGTTCCTCCCCTGTTTCTCTCTTGCTGTGACGTTGGCTGTGTCTCTGTGCGACACCCGTAGTAGTGTGATGAGTTGGCTGTTCTTTGGCCCGTGTCTCTCCCCACAGCCCCCAAATGATGGGAGCATTTGAATACTTTACTGGAGCAATGCAGTCAGCAGCAGCAGCAGTGTGTGGGGCTTAGGTTGGCGCACAGAAATAAATCAATACTCTGCATTTCCTGAGCACTTAAGACCTGAGCTGAACCATGGAGAAAAATGCACACAATGGCAACAAGTACACGAGACCGGGGGGGGGGGGGGGGGGGGGGACTGCTGAGTCAATTATGGTAATTCTGTCAAAATGGTTTACTGCCATTATCTCCTCATTAAAATTTCCCACACAAGAACTTATTGTGCACTTTGCCAAATAATTGGATATACCTAGATCTGCAGAAACTGGTCTTTCACAGGCTCAGTGTTGCCGCCTCAAGTTGCTGCCTGACATTCTTACCATTCATAAGCATTGATATGGAACGGTGTCCTGTTATTCAGAATTAAAGGCCACCCGCCAGCCAATCAGAAAAGAGTATTTCTTCTGTCCGGGTGATAAAACAGTGTAACAGGGGCTGTGAGCAAGTCAGGTCTCATATTTAGTTAGGGCCACCACGCCTCATGAAGGCCTGACACTAATGTGAGTGGGCTCATTATGTTAGCAGGCCAGTTTATTACATGGCCTTCACTCATCTCTCTCTGTGTGGCTCAGTATGCGCCTCTCAAAAAGCTCTCTCCTCATTTCTACACTTTGTTTCTCATCCTCTCTCCCATATGTGCCATCTGCCCAAGTGGGACACTTCCAGTCTATCTCAAGCCGAGTGCATCAGGGTGAAGGTGTCTGCTGTCCCCCGGCGTGATGTGGGGAGGGAGTGTGGGCCGCTGAGGGTCTGTTAGCAGTGTGACCGCTGTCAGCACTCCACTCAACCTGATCTCCTCTCCTCTCCTCTCCTCTCCTCTCCTCTCCGTGAGCTCCAACAAATGCTCCCCTGCACAGAGAGCTCATTGTCATGGCGCACAAGTTGCCCTTCAGAGGGGCCAGGTGTTGTTGGCCGTGTTCTCCTGAGGCAGGGGGAAGCTTCCATTAGGAAAATGACCAGGATCTATTGGAGTGGCTGTGTGATTTATGTGCTGCTGAGAGACGCGTGGACTTGGGGCGTTGATAGGGGGGAGGTGGTGGGGGGGGGTGGGGGGGATTGAGTGCGTTGGCGTGAGGGAGCGTGTGCCCTGCCAGATGCTATTAACGGGTGACTGGCACAGCTGTGGCAGCACAGAGGGTTACTCCTGCCACTGTCGCTACACCTGCGCCACTCCGGCTCCTTCTCCCCCCCTCCTCCTCCTCCTCTTGTCCATTCTGTGTCCTGGAGAATGCGACACTGCCTCCTGAATGAGGCTCTGGGTGGGGTGTGTGTGTGTGTGTGTGTGTCGTGCACGTCGTGGCTTGCGTCCAGAGCACCTCCCACGCCCTGACAGCTCTTTGATGCATTGTCCGGCCCTGCCCCACATGATGCATGTGATGTTTGAGCTCTGTGCTCGTTTATTGTTGCAGTGAAAGGCCAGCTCGGCTCACCCATTAGTGCTAACTGGGATCTCTCAGGATTGGGTGGAGTTCAACTCCTCTCTCTTTCTCGCCCCTCTCTCTCTCACCTCCCCTTATTTGCCCATTCCTCCCTCTCTTTCTCACCATCACCCTGTACTGCTGGCTCTTAGCCCTCTCTCTCTCTCTCTCTCTCTCTCTCTCTCTCTCTCTCTCCTCTGTTGAAGTTATTTCTTGGGCATGAGCAGCCTTGTGCTTAATTTCAGGTTAATTGCTGGAGCATTATCTCCCAGCCTGCCGTGCAGATAAACATGGCAGGCTGGTTGCTCTAATTGATTTAAAAGGGAAGCGGGTGTGTGTGTGTGTGTGTGCGGGGGGTGGGGGGGGGGGGGTGGGGGCTCTGCGGGCGGGCGGCATGGTGGCTGCTGGGTGGCTGGCCGCTTGGTCAGCACTGTGTGACATATGAATGCAGCGAGGCAGCAGGTGGAACAGTGGAGCTATCTGATTGGCTGGCTGCTGTTGGAGGAAGAGAGTAGGGAAAAGCGGGTTTTCTCACAGGCATGCCTGAGTATTTGTTTGTTCTCTTCCTCATGTCGGAGCTCTGCTTAGGATTATTCAGGTGAGGTGCACATTCTGCACAAGCACAGATGCAGACAGCCGTAGAGACACATACAGATGTGCCATGTGACATACATCTGTACCCATACACTCTTCCTCTTTCCTCCTCTCTCTCTCTCTCTCTCTCTCACTCACACACACACACACACACACACACACACACACACATAAAATCACACATAACCTTAACAGAGGAGAGAGAAAGGGGGATAGTTCTGAAATTAACACACAAAGCTGCCAATGCTGCAGAAATGCATCTCAACATGGGTGGTTTCTACACCCTCCTGACACATTGAGAGAAGCTGGCATTTGTGTTTCCTTTCAGCGTGATTGCTCCCTAACGCCATTTCCTTTCTACGGTGGCTCTCAATATCCCCTGCATAATTGCTCGCACACAGAAATGTGCCTTACATTTTAATTATCGTTCTAATGGATTTCATTTTTCTTTGACATCCCACTCACGAGGGTGAGCCCATCTCTGGCGATGCACCTAAGCGTGTGGTTTTGGGATGTTGACACTCATCTGTGTCTGTGCATGTCATGTTGGATAAGGACATGGTGACAAGCAGCCACTTTAATTACCCATCGCATCCGCGGCTCCGTCCCAGATGGAGCACAATTACAGCTCAATGATCCAGCCGAAGCTGCTCACTGTGTTCCATTGCATTATTCAGCAGTCGTTGACAATAGCAGGCAGTGGCACCGTTTAGCAGCGCCGTTCTCTGTTTGTGTGTGTGCGCGCGTGTTTATGTATGTCATGTTTGAATTTGAAGCATGTCCTGTCATTGTTCAGTCACCCACATGGAACTGAAAGGGGTGAATGGTTGATGGGATTGGGAGTGCACACTATATGTGTACCCTTGTCTTTCCAAGGGTGTGTGTGTGTGTGTGTGTGTGTGTGTGTGTGTGTGTGTGTGTGTGTGTGTGTGTGTGTGTGTGTGTGTGTGTGTGTGTGTGTGTGTGTGTGTGTGTGTGTGTGTGTGTGTGTGTGTGTGTGTGTGTGTGTGTGTGTGTGTGTGTGTGTGTGTGTGTGTGTGTGTGTGTGTGTGTGTGTGTGTGTGTGTGCGCGCGTGAGAGAGAGAGAGAGAGGGTGTGTGTGAGAGAGAGTGTGTGTGTGTGAGTGAAATGAGAATCCTGTCACTGGCCCACCTGAGTTTTTATTGCCACAGTGTACTCCATCTGTCTTGCAAGTCTTTGCAGACTTTGAAAGTCAAATGTGCTTAAGAGTTGTGTGTGTTCAGGCCCCGCTGGGGAGCATTTGCCTGCTCCTGCTCCTGCTCAGTGTGTTCTCAGCTCAGATCCGCCTCCACTTGGCCACTTCAGGCAGCCAGAGCCCAGCATGCTGAGGAGAATGCAGACTCTTCTGAAGTGTTGGAGTCTGCTAATGGCCTCTGTTTCACCCAGGTGCCTCATTGTTAGGAACTCATCTTTGAGCATCAGAGAACGTCACCTCCCTTCACTACTGTCAGCAGGGGCAGTGCTCCAGTGCTCCAGAGGTGGGGTTCTCCTTCTCTCACTCTCTCTTCGTCTGCTCCTATGGGTTGTTTAGTCACTCTGTCTGTCTCAGTGGCCTTTCCCTGTGTGTGTGGTTTGAACACAAACTGCCTGTACTAGTATGGAACTAGTTCGTCCAGTATGGAAATTAGATTGTATGAATTAGTCTGGACACATCAGGCTCAATATTTACTTTAACTATGTGTCTGTCTACGAAGGGTCAGTAGAAATATGCAGGCTTGTGTCCAGTCACGTCTTGGACTTCAACGTAAATGGACCAACGGTATAACTAATAAGATTGTTTACTTTGCCAATATAAAAGTCTGTGTGTCTTCATTCAAAAAGTAAATGCTATGACTGGCTGTATCACAGCTGTGTATTTGACACAGTGTAGGAAAAAACTGAATTTGGATACATGTGACAAAATCCCAAGATTAAACAAACGTCTCATGAATGGATAACTGTTGAATCACATCCTTTTTGGATTTGAGTGGCTGTTTTTGAGAACAGGATGTAACGTCTCCATCCCACTGTACTGTGGCTGTCTCTGTCTGTGCTCTCGGTCTCTCTCTCTGTGTGTGTGTGTGTGTGTGTGTGTGTGTGTGTGTGTGTGTGTGTGTGTGTGTGTGTGTGTGTGTGTGTGTGTGTGTGTGTGTGTGTGTGTGTGTGTGTGTGTGTGTGTGTGTGTGTGTGTGTGTGTGTGTGTGTGTGTGTGTGTGTGTGTGTGTGTGTGTGTTGGAGGTTACTGGGCTGGAGTCTCAGGCTCTTGGCTCTCCCAGACTGGCTGCAGTGAAGACGGGGTGTCCTCCTCAAAGAGCTCCATTCACACAGCCAGAGAATAGCTCCACAGCATCCTCTGCTCCCCACAGTGATCTTGTGCCGCATGTGGAGGAAGACACACACACACACATCTCATCTCTCTGCAGGGAGAGAGTCGATGGCTTCGGCAGTCGATTGCTTCCTCCAGTGTGCTATTATTTTTTAGATATTTCCTCCTCTCTCTTTTCCTCCTCTCTCTTTTCTTTCTCTCTTCCTCTCCATTGCTCTCCTCCTCTCTTGAGGATATAATAATATGCTGTAGCCAGTGTGGATTAGCGCAGGTTATTAGTTAGCCAGGGTATGGAATTACAATCATGCTGTTGGGTTTTAATGCTGGCTGGTGAATAGTGGCTAAGTGGAGGGGCTTCCCCTCCCTCCTCTCTTTCTTCCTCCTCCTCTCTTCCTTCTCATCCTCTCTTCCTCTCCTCCTCCTTCTCCTCCTCCTGCTGATAAGAGCTCATCCTCCTCACGTGCGTATGGAAACGAGTGCTGCTTTCTAATTAGTTGTGTGTAAATGTGCGTTCCCTCTTCCTGCCCCTCCATCTCTCTTCCTGGCTGGGTCTCCTCCTCTGCCCCTCTCTCCTACTCTTGGTTCTCTCAGTCCTCTCTCCCATCTCTCCCTCAGACTCTCCTCCTCCCTCTTCCCTCTCCTGCATCCCCT
>NW_027468674.1:32924834-32942334 GCF_046254945.1 Alosa pseudoharengus | reverse complement strand
TGTATTTATTTGCCTCTAAATGTGTGAGTTATTTTGTCCAACAAAGCCTGAAGAAGAAAGTATTACACACACACACACACACACACACACACACACACACACGCAATCATAAAAATATCTCTTTCTTTGAGCCTCCCTCATCATAGCACAAGGTATTATTTTTTGCTAATGCAGTTTCATGGTCTCTTGTAGGATGGTACAGGGGAAACAGGCTGAGGAGGAAGTCCAAAAAGGTAAGTTGATCTCCACAGTGTCTTTATTACAAACTGAGAGCCCTAGGCAATCACATTTCCCAGCACTGTGCTGTAATCTTCACTGTTGAGTTGTATTACTTCCACATTGTATATAAATAAAAAGTCTTAAAACTGAAAGTAATATAGACAGCAGTGTTCAGTTATGTAAAGTCGCTAATATGTCGAAGTTGTTTTTGTCTCTGACTCAGGGCATATTCCCCGCGTGCTACATTCACCTGAAAGAAGCCACAGTGGAGGGCAATGGGTGAGTGGACCCTTCTGAACTGTTTCCATAGTTTCGTAACTGGCTGCGTCTGGCCAGCTGATCCCTGGGCTGTGGCTTTGTAGTGTCCAAGTGGAGGGGCGGTTTAGCGGAGTGGAGGCTGGAAGGGGCCTCTGGAGCAGATGGCCAGCGTGCAGCTCTGATGGGCTCCGGCCCTCTGTCCTGCAGGCCCAGCTGGAACTGGCTTGTTATGGGCGCCGGATGCTGGAAGTCAATCTCGTCTCCCCTCTTTCTCTGCCAGAGTGCTTGAGCGCAAATGCCTGACTTTAAAATGGTGCGGTGTATCTCATTCGCCAGACGACCTTGCTGGTTGAGTTTCATCTTACTGGGCCCTGAATTCTGTCCTTGAGCGTGGAGGATCCGCACTCACACAGCCACAGATGGGCCTTTGCTTTCATCTGTGGGCCACTTCTTTGAATAAGCAAAATGTATTTTGAAAGGCACTGTCCTTGAAGAAGAAACCCCTTTCCCCAAGAAAGGAGAACATCATTTTTCACTCGCTGTAGTATGAAAGGGTCGTTTTTTTTTCCTTGGCAAAAATAGTTTCACACAGGCTCTTGTATTTCAAGGGAACCGTTGCCAAATTAGTGCCCAGTGTGGGATTAATTGGAATTGCAATTCCCAGGCAGCCATCTCTGACCCGGGCAGAGATTTAAGCAGCACTCTATGCCACATGAAAGACTATAGATCAGCGTGATTTACATTGAGCGAGGAAAAAGTATGCACGCATATGTGGGTATTTCATTTCTGAGTGAGCGGCATGATTTTAATTGGTGCTGATGTGAAATCACAATATGCTTTTGAGACACCCTTCAGATGCAGATACCAGAATGGGGGGGGGGGGGGGGAGAAGGATTGACAGGTAGACAGACAAATGACAGGATGCATTGACAGCTTCAGAAATAGATGGATGCACGGCTGGATGAGCAGCCGAATAAATTCCTGGACTGATTTGTGGATTAGTGTGGATGGATGGATCAATATGTGTGTGGATGTGGAGATAGATGGTGCAGGGAGGACTGGGGGCATATGGCTAATGTGCCTTTGAATGGGGAGCTGGAGGAGTAGCTGGATGCTTGACTTGACTGATGGATGAAAAGGGTGAGCAGCTGAGCTGAGCTGAGGTGAGCTGAGGTGAGCTGAGGTGAGGTGAGGTGAGGTGAGCTGAGCTGAGCTGAGCTGAGCTGAGCTGAGCTGAGCTGAGCTGAGCTGAGCTGAGCTGAGCTGAGCTGAGCTGAGCTGAGCTGAGCTGAGCTGAGCTGAGCTGAGCTGAGCTGAGCTGAGCTGAGCTGAGCTGAGCTGAGGTGAGGTGAGGTGAGGTATGGATGGTGGCGGTTGGTGGTGAGTAGGGGGATAACGCTGTCATCTGGGCCTCTTCCTCTACAGGCAGAAAGAGACGATCATCCCCAACGAGCTGCCCTTGGTGCAGGAGGTCACGACCACCCTACGAGAATGGGCCTCCATATGGAGAGACCTATATGTGGTGAGTTTACCCGCACACACACACACACACACACACACACACAGACACACGCACACACTCGCACAAACACACACACATGCATACACACACACACACACACACACATGCATACATACACTGGCATTGACTTTTGAAGTATACAGTATATAGTATGGGTTTTTCTGCCTTTGCAAGATGCAAATTAAGTGTGTATTTGATGCAAGATGCAGGTTTGTGTGTATTTGATGCAAGATGCAGGTTATGTGTGTATTTGATGCAAGATGCAGGTTATGTGTGTGCTTGATGCAAGATGCAGGTTATGTGTGTATTTGATGCAAGATGCAGGTTATGTGTGTGTTTGATGCAAGATGCAGGTTATGTGAGTATTTGATGCAAGATGCAGGTTATGTGTGTGTATGATGCAAGATGCAGGTTATGTGTGTGTTTGATGCAAGATGCAGGTTATGTGAGTATTTGATGCAAGATGCAGGTTATGTGTGTGTTTGATGCAAGATGCAGGTTATGTGTGTGTTTGATGCAAGATGCAGGTTATGTGAGTATTTGATGCAAGATGCAGGTTATGTGAGTATTTGATGTCACTGGAACGCTCTGCAGCTCAAGCCCTCTCTACTGCTTGCACTAGCATGGTGTCTGTAGTGATACATTCTGACATGCTTTCACTGCCTGCCAAAGTGAAACAGACACTTTAATGAAGCTTGATTAGGGTTTTGTTTTCAAGTGTGTGTGTGTGTGTGTGTGTGTGTGTGTGTGTGTGTGTGTGTGTGTGTGTGTGTGTGTGTGTGTGTGTGTGTGTGTGTGTGTGTGTGTGTGTGTGTGTGTGTGTGTGTGTGTGTGTGTGTGTGTGTGTGTGTGTGTGTGTGTGTGTGTGTGTGTGTGTGTGTGTGTGTGTGCTAATGCCCACACAGGGAGACAAGCGAGAAATGTTCAACTCGGTGCGCGACATGATCTACGACCTGATCGAGTGGCGCTCTCAGATCCTGTCTGGCACGCTCCCTCAGGACGAGCTGACGGAGCTCAAGCAGAAAGTCACCTCCAAGATGGACTACGGCAACAAGTAAGCCAAGAGCCGTCAGCACGCTCCTTCATCACACACGTTTTTTTTTCCCAGGCTGCACTGTTCCAAGTCACCTGGCTCGTTATGAGGGGGGGGGGGGGGGGGGGGTGCAAATCCAATCCATCATTCCAAAAACTCTCTTTGATTATTTTGAAATTAATGATTATTGTTTAAACTGGTTGTGTGTGAATGTACAACTCTGCTGCAGTGCTGTCTCCAGAATTCTAAAATGGCAGTGGAGATCTGGAGCCTGGTGTTGGTTGTGCTTAATGAGGCAAGCTTTTGGATGGCAGATTGGAAGCTGTGTTTGCAGGATGCCACCTGTGATGTCTGACTTCCTGCCAAAACCATTCCCACAGGTACTTGGATCTGGACCTGGTGGTCAGGAACAAAGATGGGAACATCCTAGACCCCGACCTGACCAGCACCATCAGCCTGTTCCGGGCCCACGAGGCCGCCTCCAGACAGATCGAGGAACGCATCCAGGAGGAGAAGGTAAGCATAGAGCTGGTGCATGGAGACACACAGGGCTAGGGGAGGGGAGGGAGTGAGGTGTTTCTGAACATGTTGACCTCTCAGATGCGTGGCGCTCCCTGATGCGCTTACGGCTCTCATGGGTCAGTTCCCGTGCAGTTCAGCGCTTCACACAAGCAGAGAGTACTGCAGTGGTATGTCCTCCCCCTGCGTGTGTGTGTGTGTGTGTGGAAGTGCTGATGGAGGAATACAAATCAGGCTGTGTGGCTGCTGCTGGGGCTCTGAGCTGGTTGCCAGATTCAAAGCAAATAGCAGCTTGATTAGTTCAGGGCAATTTACTGATTGAATCAAATGATGAATTCATTTTCTGAAATTCATATTTTGGAGAGCCCAAGTGTTGGTTGGTGTTCCCTCTATTTTTCTTACATGAAATATTTTCATTAGGCTTCATTAAAGCACATGTAAATTGTAATGTTTTTCTAGTGGATTATTACATGGTGAATATGAGCAACATGATCATCCTCTAGTATCAAGTGTAATTGTATCAGTTTGAAGTGTGCTGGTGTGGTGATGGGTGTGTTGTGCAGTGCTAAATAAAAGTGATTCATGCTGGACTTGGCTCAGTACATGCTGCTCAGAAATACTGTGTGACTTTCTACGGGCACTGCCGGACATTCACACGTCACTTGCCATTGAAACTTCACATGAGCAAGACGGCTGCAGGCTGCTGCTGTGGTCTGTCTTGGTCCACTGCACGAGCTAGAACACACCTCACAGCCTTCCTCGATAAAACACAAGTCATCTTGTTCATTTCAATGCAAAAAGAAAATTCAACTATACTCTACTGTGTTTACTGAAAATAACCATATGGAGCACAATTCCACAAGATTCCTCCTGTTATTTAGTTGAGAATTACAATAGGAAGGAAAAACGGTCTGGGCTTATGACTGCCATCTTTTCTAGCTTCTTCCACCTGACACCAGCAGTTCAATGTCTGACCATCAAGTCGCCCTAAGTCAATAGTGAATGCAACCCGTGACTTTATTAGACTTGTGTGTTCTGTGCACGAGTGTGCACAACTGGGATCCTAAGCAGTGCACTGTGGTGTCCTCTCTAGTCCCAGAAGCAGAACATGGAGCTGAGCAGGCAGGCCAAGTTTGCCTCCACGCCGTCCTTCGCCCTGTTCGTCACCCTGAAGAACGTGGTGTGCAAGATCGGAGAGGACGCCGAGGTGCTCATGTCCCTCTACGATCCTGTGGAGTCCAAATTTATCAGGTGCACACTCACACCCCGACACACACACATGTACACACATCACCCCCATTCGCCACCCTCATTTCACTCTTTCTGTTTCTCCGTTGGGAATATAACCTTTTCTCCCTCCTGACCCCCAGTGAGAACTACCTTGTGAAGTGGTCCAGCTCTGGACTGGTCAAGGACTTGGATCAGCTGCACAATCTGCGGGCTGTTTTCACGGTATGTGTGTAACTGGCTGTGTATACATGTCACTGCTGCATGGCTTTCCCCCAGGGACGGGTGGCCATAGGGCCCTCTACCCTGATGTGCGTATGTGGGTCTTTAACATATGCTGCATGTGCTACTGTGGGCGCGTGGAAAGCCATTTCTGAAACTGATGGATGATCAGCAACAGCTGTGAGTGGCATGGGTGATGAACTCATGATAAATTGACAACAGTAGGCCTATGTCCATTCCATCATGTCTGGCGGTCTCAAAGAGCAGCTTTTCCACGGGGGCTGTGTCAGTAATGAATTGAATGACTGCAGTGGTACTTTCATAGGGTATGTAATGAACAAAAATGAGAAATGTAAAGTGCACTGATGAATTGGCTACTTGTCTTTTATAGCGACCTGCTGCACATCTCGCGTAATCTCTCAAGCCAGCAGGTCATTTCAGCCAGGCCTCCCAAGAGCTTCATCATTAATAGCTGTGCATGACAGGAATAGAGGAGAACACCAGAGAAAGCCAGAACAGAAAAGGAGTGCTTGGTCAAAATGTGACATTGAACATCTCCTTCTCTAGCCTACACGCAAAGCTGACACAACAGATCTGGACTAGCTGGGACTTTTTCAGCAGGCAGCCATTTGCTGTCTCGTCTCTGGTTAGAGGTAGTGGTGACTGCTGCTAATGAAATAGTTCATCATGGACTTGTGTAAATGAAGCATCTGTGGGGACCCCTCCAGGATAATGATTGTAATGCAGGTTTAAATTCCCCTGGGTCCTATATCTGTGGAGGGCTACTACAGGGCTGTTTGCTTTTTCTGCTTTAACATGGACACACACACACACACACACACACACACACACACACACACACACACACACACAGACACACACACAGACACACACACACACACACACACACACACACACACACACACACACACACACACACCCACACCGCGCGCCCGTGTGTGTCCATTTCTTTTTAAAGCAGTGCCGACCTTTCAGATTACTGCAATTTGTGTTATAAAGTCCCATAGTTCTATTAAAAACAATTAATCTTAATGTGGCTGCATATATCCTAATATGTATGCTGCATATATCCTAATGAGCATGTGCACCATTCTGATAATGCTTAGATCACTTCATCTTAAGTGATACAATTAGAGCAGTAGTGTTTCCATCCAAACTCACCTCACTAAGCTAATGCAGAGTAATTATAGCCTAGAGCCAACCACATCTGACGGGAGGCCCCCTGTGCTGGAGATGCAGGTTGGAGTGGGAGGTGTGTGTGTGTGTGTGTGTGTGTGTGTGTGTGTGTGTGTGTGTGTGTGTGTGTGTGTGTGTGTGTGTGTGTGTGTGTGTGTGTGTGTGTGTGTGTGTGTGTGTGTGTGTGTGTGTGTGTGTGTGTGTGTGTGTGTGTGTGTGTGTGTGTGTGTGTGTGTGTGTGTGTGTTGCTCTAAGTGGGAGGGCTGAATTACACCTCCACTGAGGCCAAGCCTGTACCACTTTCCATTCTGCTCCCCCCAGAACTAGTCCTACTAAAGGTCAGTCTTGGTGTAGTAGAGAATGTGAGAGATGGGGAAGAGGGAGAGAGAGAAATGGAAGGAGGGATGAGCACAGGCTCAGCGAGAGGTGGAAAGAAAACCAAAATGAGAGAAAGGCCGGCGCTGCATTCCCCATTGAATTGCCAGCAGGACACAGAGCAGCCGCCACAATCAAAGAGCGACTTAACACAATTTGCCAGGAGAAGGGCCGCCCAAACAAAAGTTTATCCTCCCTCCCCGACACTGATCAATTCATCAATTGTTGCCGCAGCGGCGGCTGTGTTCCAGCGCGAGCTTAACAAGGCACTACATCCAGTCACGTCCTCAGCCGGGCTCACCCGGCCAAGCCCATCAGAGAGCACGGGAGCGAAACAAGCGCAATCAAACCCCCTCTAATGCCGCTCTACTCAGCCTCAAATCTCCTTTAGTCGGAATGCAAACACGTCCATGAGACACGCGGCAGCCTCATTACAGCTTGTGTGTGTGTGTGTGTGTGTGTGTGTGTGTGTGTGTGTGTGTGTGTGTTTTTGTGTGCGCGTGTGTTTGTGTGTGTGCGTGTGTGTTCCCACCTCAGGACCTGGGCAGTGAGGACCTGAAGAGGGAGAAGATCAGCTTTGTGTGTCAGATCGTGCGCGTGGGACGCATGGAGCTACGGGACAATAACACCAAGAAGCTGACCACCGGCCTGCGGAGGCCCTTTGGAGTGGCAGGTACGCCAGGTTCTGACCCCGACCACAGCAGCACTGCAAGCCAGTCAGGCTGTTTCATCATTAATGGTCACTGGAAATGACAACTACAGCCCAAGAGCAGAATTACTCTTTTTAATGGAGTTCTGTTCAGTCTTTGAGCTACTGTACAGTTATGTGCAGAATAATAGCAGTGTTTTTAAAAAAAAATGAATAAAGCTCAAAATCATTAGAATAGCTGTTAATTCCATAATATCAGTGCATTGGGGACACTGCACATTCAATTTCAAATGAAAACATGACCAAAATTGATCAAGTTTGTGTTATACCTTTACAATAATGGTATGCAACTAGATATTAGTGCAGTGATTCAAAGTAAAGCAAAATCTTGAGACATTTTTAAGTTTATACGGTAAATGTTTGAGTTTGTAAAAAAAAATATGCAAACACTGCTATTTTTTTTAACAGCCTTTTTCTTCACTTTCTGTAAAGGTATAACACAAACTTGATCAATTTTGGTCATGTTTTGATTTGAAACTGAATGTGCAGTTTTCCCAATGCATTGATATTATGGAATTCACAGCTATTCTAAGGATTTTGAGCCTTATTCATTTTTTTATAACACTGCTATTATTCTGCAAATAACTGTACATGCTAATCTAGCTAGTGATTTGCAGAGCTTTGAACAGACTTCTCTTCACTTGTCTGTGTGTTCCTTACCTCCCTCTCCTGCTCATTTGAGGTCCAGTCCCAAACGCTGAGCTTCCCTTTGCTGCTGATTAGGCTTGGAAAGAGACAGAGAGGAGAGGAATATCAGTGTGATTATGTGGTGGCAGTTCAGTCAGCTTGCTGTGGTGAGCCCCTTTGGGGATCCATGTCCACATTAAGATATCTCTTTTAGGGCACATTTAATAGAAAAAGAATCAAACCGTACTTTTAAATAAGACAGGAACTGTTTCTGGAAGTGCCTTGCTTGCCCAGAGGAGGTCTCTACAAAAATATTCATACTCTTTCAGCTGGCAGTGGTAGCTGCTATCACAGAGGGTCGAGTCTGTGTGCTATTGTGAAATGAGAGTTCCTTTCATCAAATGGGGTGCTCAGCACTCTTTTCTATGGTGCAGTAACAGTCAGCCTTCACCAGTCCAAGCATAACTTCTCCAAAGTCGTTTTTCCTCTGTCAGAAGTAGTCAAGCTAAAATAGATCAAGTGTCCTGATGGGATCCAAGTGCAAACTTCTACTTGATTTGTCCCGTCCTCCCCGATTAAAGTGAAGGAAATTGCAAAATGATTTGCCAGCAGATTGCAGTGCAATTTACCCTATGCTCCATTTTATTGCTAAAAATCTTTCCTCCTCTGAAAGATTTTCTTGATGAATTGCCGTGCCTCTTTTGCATTTTTAACAATGCAAGGCTTGTAGCCACACATTCCAATCACAACTTAGCCAATTACAGCAAGTGTAGCACAAGACTTCCAAATGTGTTTTTTTTCCCTTTGCTTCCCACTGCTTGATAAGCGCTGAACTCCCAGGGCCTAACCTGAGGCCAGAGGAGTGGTGTGATTACAGTGGAGTCCTCTCCAACCCTCCTTACCTCTCATGATGGCATACTTGTCTACAGGTCTTGCTCCCGGCCTGATAAATACATTTGGCCCCCAATCAGAGATTCTCACTTGAAGGAGATGGAGAAATTACTGGCTGATTTGTCCCCGATGGGCCGGCTGCCCGTTCTATAGTAAACTAATTAGATTGGCGGCGCGCCGGCCGAGTGCATGCCGGGTGAATGACACTTTATTGTGCCGTCCCACTTGAGGAGATGGAGGGTGGCATCGAGATTGATGAGCCCTCGGTGAGCAGATATGATTTAGAATGTGTGTGTGTGGGGGTGGGGGTGGGGGGGTGGGGGTCGTGGATGCGACCAGGGCCAACTCCAGACTGGAGCGCGTTGACCCTCACGGCTGCTGAGGAGCTTTATGAGCTACTGGCAGGACGGGCGGAGGGAGGGAGGGAGCAGAGGCAGAGGAAGGAGAAAATAATGATGGAGGGAAAAGGGGGAGAGTGCAGAGGAGATGGAAGGAGGCAGGATGGAGGGAGTGGTGGATACAGAGGGAGAGAGAGACATGGGAAGAAGGGAGAAGAAATAGGGATGGGAATCCATCAGGTTTTAACATCAAACATGTTTTTGAAGTTAGACGGGGGAAATGCGTCTAGCTGGGTTTCTTTTTTCCTTCTCCTCTCCTCTCCTTCCTTCCTGCGCACTACAAAGCAGCCTTATGTGGGTCAGGCAGGAGAAATCAAAGCCAGCGGACTGTCACCTTTAATGTGAGTGAGTGAGAGAGAGAGGGAGATAGAGAGAGGGGGAGAGGAGGGGGCAGAGAGGGAGAAGAGGAGAGACAGTGGGTTTCATCACCCTCGCTGCTCCCCTCCATTAGCGCTCATCAGCCTCCTGTTGACTGGAGATGGAGTAGCTGCACCTCCCTCGGCTCGCGTCTCCTCCGGGCCCTCGGCTCTAGAGCTGCTCCTCTGGGATTGTGATGAGAGAACACACACACACACACACACACACACACACACAATCACAATCACACACACAATCACAATCACACACACAATCACACACACAATCACACACACAATCACACACACAATCACACACACAATCACACACACAATCACACACACTAACACGTATGCACTCATACAAGGGAACGGGGGTGGGTGCTGAAGATTTCTTAAGAAAGTATTCCCTTGTCTCCAGGCTTTGCTGACATCTTAATTACATTAGACCTCTGGTGGCTTGGAACTGCCTCAGCTGCAACTTAAAAGAGAATGTGTTGATGATGAGAAGCTGTACCAGTCCTTGTAGTGGGCGTTTGATTTCTATTCGTCTCAAACTGATGTGCATACGAGTGATTCAGAGAAAACCAGAGAGGCCTCAGTAACAGTGTGGCTGAGTGTCGGCACCCTTGGGCTCATCCATGGGCCTCTCCTGGGTTGTCAGAGGGGCTTCCCAGCTGGGTAACTTATAGTGGTCACCCATCCCCAGGCGATTTCTGACCCTCTGTGACCCTGTTCTTGCTTCACAGTCATGGACGTGACGGACATCATCACAGGCAAAATGGACGACGAGGACAAGCAGCACTTCATCCCCTTCCAGCCGTAAGTGTGTGCATAGTGCTGTCTGCATGCACAAACACCCACAGTCATAGACATGCGCACACACACACACACACACACACACACACACACACACACACACACACACACACACACACACACACACACACACACACACACACACACAAACAACCACTTTGGGAAAACATTGTCTGAAAGCATGAAACAAGATTTTCAAAGCATGTCAACATGCATTTTGTCAGTTTTTGACTGCTGCCGTTTTGACTTGAAAAGCCCTGCACCTTGATTTCCCTCTGTGTGAAGCGGCGGCGCCTGCTGCCTATTCCCTGCTGACTTCATTAAGACTCCCTCATTAGCCGCACACTCTTTTTGGGGCTGGGCTAGTGGCTGCACAGGAACTTCTTCCTTAACGTGATTATCCAGGTCTAATTGAGAATGCTCTCAGACACAGGTATGGTAATGAAGGCGCTCATCGCTCTGAGCAAATGCTCTTACCTCTTGCCGAAATTCCGGAGCAAAATAATTATGATGGGGCCCGGTCTCGTGGGCTGCACACAGCGGGCAACTCAGACGGGTCTGTGCGGCAGAAGATGTGTAAAACACCAGAGTGTGTGTCCTTTCCGCTCCAGCGAGTCGGCACGTCTCTCCGTTCCAGGGGGGATTCACACTTTATCCACCACTCTCGGTGCTGTTCTCAGAGCTGACACACACACACACACACACACGGACACGCACACACCCAACACACACACACACACACACACACACACACACACACACACACCCAACACACACACACAGCACAGAGGAAGTTAACCATCTTGACATAATTGTCAAGATGCAATTAGATCCCTGACCGACAAATGGGATTTTTCTTTCGTTTATGTTTTTTTTTTCAATACAGCGGTGCATGGGGAGGTCTGATGCTCCCCTTAGCCCAGAGATTGGGGGGAGAAACAGTATCTCATTTGCCTAGAAGGATTTGTCCCAAGCAATGAGGTAGCAGCCCAGTAAATGTTATTAGATCCTCTCTGGCTCTGTCCAAACTGTTTTCATTGGTGCCCTTTTGTCCTGCTTGAGCACAAAGGCAGGAGGTGCTGGTTACACAGTGAGTGGAAGTGGCAGCTGGGCTCCAGTGCTTTCTGCTGCTCTGGTGTGTTGTGTTGTGGATGTGCCTCCCCGTGTCTCTGAGGGGGCGTGATGTGTGAGGACAGGAGCTCGCCCATCTCATTTGTTTGTGTTTATGAAAGTTCACCTCTGGAAAGCCTCAGATGGTAGGAGTGGAGGAGTGGAGGAGAAGCGCTTCCCTTGAGACCTGTTTACCTTCTCCTGCGTCTCTTCTTGTTTTTCTGTCTCTTGTAGTTTCTGTTCCGTCTCAGAGTTCATGCTTCTCTGCTCTTCTCCCTCTCTCCTTCCCTCTCCTCCTCCCTCTCATCCTCCCTCTCTCCTTCCCTCTCCTCCTCCCTCTCCTCCTCCCTCTCTCCTTCCCTCTCCTCTTCCCTCTCTCCTCCCTCACTCCTCCTCCCTCTCTCCTCCTCCCTCTCTCCTTCCCTCTCCTCCTCCCCCTCTTCTTCCCTCTCCTCCTCCCTCTCTCTCCTTCCCTCTCCTCCTCCCTCTCTCCTCCCTCTCTCCTTCCCTCTCCTCCCCCCTCTCTCCTTCCCTCTCGTCCCAAGCTGTGTTCTCCATGTGCTGCTAAATGCCTGGCTGTGTGGCTTAGTCCCAGCCGTCCTGTCCCACCCATGTTCTGCCACTTCTGTCCCAGCTGCTGGGCACCCGGCAATAGTCGCTTCCACGTCTGTCGCTCGCCGGTGCGGTGCTGGTGTGGTTGCCGGTGCCGCTGTGGCTTCCGGTGCGCTCGGCTCTCCCGCATGCCCGCTGGCCTCCACTGGCACGCCTTCCCCGCGCCACGCGGCATCACATCCAGCACACCCTGCATCAGCAGCCAGCCAGCAGACTGGGAGCCCTGCCTGCCTTCACGCTCCACGGGCCAAGCCAGAGCCCGGCTAGCTGCTCCGCCTCAGGGGTGGTGACAGATGGGTCAGGGTACAGGGTAGGGGTGGGGGTAAGGGACTCTCTCTCTCTCTGTCTGTCTCTCTCTCTCTCTCTGTCTCTCTCTCTCTCTCTCTCTCACGCTATCTTTGACTGAGGCCTGCACAGAGCCAAACCCGCTAGCTTGCCCCAGTCTTTGTCTTAGATGGAGGAAGAGGAGGAGAGCCCAGTCGGTGGCCTGGTCTTAATGATGCTCTCTCTGTGTGTCTCTCTCGTTACCCATCCTACCCCACTGTTGGCTAACAAATGGCTTTGTCCCCTGTCACGGTTTTTGCATCACTATTTGGTGTGTGTGTTCCTCTCTCTCTTCTCTTTCTCCTTCTCCATCTCTCTATCCCACCCCCCTCACCCCACCCCTGTCCTCTCATCTACAACACCACAACCTCTTTCCCTCCCATCACCACCCCCTCTCTCTCTCTCTCTCTCTCTCTCTCTCTCTCTCTCTCTCTCTCCCCCTCCTTGGCTCCTGCTCTTCCTTCCCTGGTGGTGTGTTGGCCTGTTGTGTGCATACTCCAGGCTAGCGCTGGATGACGCCATTGGCCACAAGCAGCTGAACATCTCCCGTTTCTCACCCAGGGTGGCGGGCGAGAACGACTTCCTCCAGACCGTCATCAACAAGGTCATCGCCGCCAAAGAGGTCAACCACAAGGGCCAAGGTAACTATAGCAACAGCGCTGTTAGTGGTTTTGAGGGTGGGGTCCGCTACGCTATTAGGGTATCAGAGTTAACCGAGGTAGTGTGAAGTCTTCCATGTCTTCTCCAGTGCTGAAGTTGGATTGTTTGGAATCTCTTCAGTTCTGATTAATTGAGCAGAAAATGTTTTGGGAGAAGTGAAAGTGCCACCTGTAGTGTGATGTGTAGAGAGTCTGGTGTGTAGATAGTGTGATGTGTAGAGAGTCTGGTGTGTGGCTAATTAGATTTCATCCGAAAGGAGGGTTGGAACAGAGTAGATTTGGAGAAGAAAGACTACTATAAAGAGCACAACAGGTGCTGTGGAATCCGATAAAAGTGCTGTAATCTTTCTGTCTTTGCTCACCCTTTCTTGCCACAGAGATTACTATCAATAAGTTTTGTGTGTGTGTGTGTGTGTGCGCGTGCGTGTGCGTGTGTGTGTGTGTGTGTGTGTGTGTGTGTGTGTGTGTGTGTGTGTGTGTGTGTGTGTGTGTGTGTGTGTGTGTGTGTGTGTGTGTGTGTGTGTGTGTGTGTGTGTGTGTGTGTGTGTGTGTGTGTACGCGTACGCGTACTTTAGCCTTGTATTACCCTAGCAAATTATCTTCAGTGTCAATTGTGCAGACACTAACAGCTTGTCTTGACGGGCGTGTTTATCGATTTACATGTCTGGCAGTGGATAACATCTCTGAAGCGATATGAGTGTTTGTGCTGCTGGGCGGAGGCGAGGCGGACAGGGTGGGTGGAGGAGGGGAGAGGCAGTGGGGTGCAGTGAGGGTGGAGGAGGGGAGCGGAGGGGAGAGGCGGTGGGGTGCAGTGAGGGTGGAGGAGGGGAGCGGGTGCAGGGCGGAGGGCTCCGTGGCTGGTGTCATGTCTCATGAAGACGCGCTGCCATAAACGCCAGCTCCACTCAGGCCAGACGTGAGCAAGAGGCACCAGGACTTGCACGCAGTGTCAGACACATTGGCACGTCAAAGCCCCCACTCCCACAGCCGCCCCCATCGCCACAAAGAGCGCTTCATTAAACAGCCCATGTGTGCAGGGCAGGGCAGATCAGCGTTAGAGGAGACTTCACAGAGGGAGATGGGTGGAACGTGAGGGAGGGAGGGAGGGAGGGATGGAGGGATGAGATGGGGGTTTGGAGTGGAAGGAGTGGGAGAGCCAGAGAGCGTGAGCTGGAGGAGGAGGAGGAGGAGGAGGAGGAGGATTGAGGGAGCGGTTGCGGGAAGAGAGAGATGATGGGTTTGGAGGAGATGAGTCATGAGTCCACATTTTTAGAGCTGAGATTGAGAATGTTTGATAGCAGCGTCTGCGTTAATGCTTTAGCTCTGAGGCTGCTTCAGAGATTCATGTCACTCCTCAGGCGTCACCACTGCAGTGCACTCACTCGTACGCAGAGCAGACGTGCAATGCACTGTAGTCTGGTGAAGAGCAGCGCACAAATACTGATTAGCATTACTAGCTTGATGCCAACATGTGAATACATCATGGAGATGGTCTGCTGTGAAATGTTGCCAAATAACTCTCCCGCTGGTCCTGTCAGGTTTGTGGGTGACCCTGAAGCTCCTTCCTGGAGACATTCATCAGATCCGGAAGGACTTCCCCCATCTGGTGGACCGCTCCACAGCTGTGGCACGCAAGATGGGCTTCCCCGAGATCATCATGCCAGGTGGGCACCACTGCACCACCACCGCCATCCGTCACTTGTTGTGCTCCACTGCTTCTGGCTGTGCAGTTGGAGCAGAGAAGAAGAGATGCTTTGCACGAGGAGGACGCTTATCCTCTCTGCTTTTTATTGTGGATGGCAAACTCTTGTGTTTAACTTTTTGTTTCTGGTCTCAGGTGATGTGAGGAATGACATCTATGTGACTCTAGTCCAAGGAGAGTTTGACAAAGGCAGCAAGACGACGCCCAAAAACGTGGAGGTCACCATGTCTGTGTACGACGAGGATGGGAAGAAGCTAGAGGTAGCTGGGCCATGTATTCTCTCTCTCTCTTTCTTTCTCTTTCTCTCTGTGTACAAGCACAATGCACTTATATATACACACACACACACACACACACACACACACACACACACACACACACACACACACACACTCTCATCCTCTCTCTCTCTCTCTCTCTGTTGTCCTGGTAGAGTGCTTGTCTTCTGGTCAATTTTCAGAGCACTGAGTGCTGTACTTCATCTTTCATGTGGACAGACCATGATTTTCAGGGCTGTCTGCCATCAGTCAAAAATACCATCACCCCTCTGCACTCTCTGGCCCTACACACACACACACACACACACACACACACACACACACACACACACACACACACACACACACACACACACGCCCACATGCACACCTGCACACACACACAGACCATGATAGTGGCCCCTTCTCTCCAAGCCCCTCTCTGTCAGTCAGGATGAGTCCAGTCTTGTAAGGACGTGACCTTTGTGTTTAGTCACTGTGCGCTGTCCTGGTCATAGCGCTGATTAGGTGATTGATCCGTGCCATCAGCACAGGCTCCTACTGACCAATCCTGGCGCTCAGATATGCACACAGTCTACACTATCACCTCATCCAGGCCAGCTAGGCTGTGTGTTATTTCTGTGTGTGATGAAGATGTTAACAGCAGCTTTATCAACCCCCAGCCACATTAGGCCAAGTGTGAATGGACTCTGGATGTGCGTTTCATGTGAACAGTGGTGGGTGTGAGCTGAATCAGGTGATGGCTTCATTAGGGAATGCTCGCTGGATCTCCATGTGCCACCGAGAGCTGAGCTGAGCTGAGCTGAGCTGAGAGGAGAGGAGAGGAGAGGAGAGGAGAGGAGAGGAGAGGAGAGGAGAGGAGAGGAGAGGAGCTGAGCTGAGCGAAGCGGAGAGGAGATGGTCAGACGTCACCTTCCTCCCCCACCGTCTCAAAGAGCTATTCCTTACGCTGATTAAAGCTCCGCTTCCAATAGAGGGGGACGTAATTATCTCCCCTCTCTGCCGTGTGTGTGTGTGTGTGTGTGTGTGTGTGTGTGTCTGTGTGTGTGTGTCTGTGTGTGTGTGTCTGTGTGTGTGTGTCTCTGTGTGTGTGTGTGTGTGTGTGTGTGTGTGTGGGCATTTGTGTGTGTCTATTCTCTTCTGCCCACCTGCTTCTTTATCCTCTAATGAAGTGCAAGTTTGAACCTGAGGCCATGCGGGTGTGTGTGTGTTTGTATGTGTGGTTGTGGCAGTGCTGGAGATGCACTCATTAGTGTGGGGGGACTGATTGGAGATCAGAGTGAATGTGACATGGCACAGAGGTCCTGGTGTCTCTAGCAGCAGCAGAAGCAGCAGCAGGAGGAGGTGGTGGTGGAGGAGGTGGTGGGGGGTGTGTGGGCTGCTCTGAGCTTTCGCTCCGTCTCATCTCCGTCATCTCACTCCCTCACCTCCCCCCTCACACCACCAACTCAGCTCCGTGTTTGAGAAGAAACTTACTGAGAGACTGCTTCCCCTTACAATCAGCATCATCATCATCATCTTCATCACCACCAGTAACCGCCATCATCAGGGTCTTGTTCTCCATGTGTGGGAGTCTGGTCTCCAGGCGGGGAGGAGGGAGAGAGGAATGGCGGGCAAAGTGGCTGGCTGGATTGCAGCGATAATTCTCCTCAGTAGAGGCAAGAGGCTTTATCTGTACCGAGGGGGGCACAGCTTGGGAGTGGTGGAAAGCTGTGTATTGGAAAGGCAACGGTCTCTTGGCAACCCTAGCCAGTTGGAACTGCCGTCGAAATGAGCCAACACTAACCAAATTGATTCTCCCTTTTTTTTGCCAAAGGCTATGTGGTACTCACTTGTAAACTGGATGCCCCCCACACACACACACACCACCACCAATACTTTTCAGAGCAATTTTCTCTTATTTCTATTTTATCCTTACTTCTGACTGCTGTGTGTGTGTGTGTGTGTGTGTGTGTGTGTGTGTGTGTGTGTGTGTGTGTGTGTGTGTGTGTGTGTGTGTGTGTGTGTGTGTGTGTGTGTGTGTGTGTGTGTGTGTGTGTGTGTGTGTGTGTGTGTGTGTGTGTGTGTGTGTGTGTGTGTGTGTGTGTGTGTGTGTGTGTGTGTAGTGATTTGGGGCCAGCAGCAGGGCTCTGGAGCTCTACTGAGAGTCTGTGAAAAGAGCCTCTAATTGAGCCTCAGGAAATCAGAGTTTAAGCTGTGGGCTCTCACTGCTTCCTGCACTGGCTGATATCAGGCTTACTGGCCACTCCTTGTCCACACACACACACACATTCTGAGTTTCTCTCCTGATTATTTATCATTGCCCCATTCCTCTGTCTGATAGATTGACTAACCAAGAGAGATGCACATCCAAACGCACACTGACACACAGGCAGTGCACATATACAGAGACCGAGTGAGACAGATGACCGGTGCTGTGGACACATGTAATCCGTGAGCTTTG
>NW_027468674.1:32899834-32919834 GCF_046254945.1 Alosa pseudoharengus | reverse complement strand
CAGTGGTGATATATGCCACTCTGTCCCGCTGCCCGCTCCGAAGGCGCGGCCGTAACTCACCAGGCAGACTCCTGGTGCAGTTTCCCCACTGAGCCCCCAGCAGAGCGCACACACACACACACACACACACACACACACACACACACAGGATAAAATGTGCAATGACCCAGGTACACACATTTATGTGGTCACACACACAAGCATACACAAATCACCTGTATACGGTCCACACACACCTTAATCATGAGCGTGGACACAAAGGCCTTCTGCTTTGTGAGTCTTGTCTCCAGGGATTGGGAAAATGTGTGATTAACTGTGTAGAAAAAAAACCTCCCTCTTGGCACATGGCTGCAGAATGTATGTAATACTGTGTGTGTGTGTGTGTGTGTGTGAGTGTGATTGAAGGGGAGGGGGTTCCCAGTGACTGTCTCTACAGAAAAGTGAAGGAATGGCTTTTTAAAAGGAGAAACATTAATGGAGCCTCATGTGTCTTTGTCTCTGACGACTCAGTCCATCTGCCTACACACACACACACACACACACACACACACACACACACACACACACACACACACACACACACACACACACACACACACACACACATACATATTGTATGCAAACTCACAGCAGGCACCCTGTGTCCTGGGTGACCTCTCTTTTACCCTTGCACTTCTGCCATGCATGTGCTTTTTGTGTGTGTGTGTGTGTGTGTGTGTGTGTGTGTGTGTGTGTGTGTGTGTGTGTGTGTGTGTGATCCTCATCTCGGTAGACACGCACTGTGTCAGTGATAATTATGGGCAGATGTGAAAGGGCACTGGGTTGGTTCTGTCAGGCAACTCTGGAAGTAACCTCCTGCCTTCTCAAGCATGTTTAGTCTCTCTCTCTCTCTCTCTCTCTCTCCTCTTTCACGCTCCCTCTTTCTCAATTTCTCTCTCTCTCTTTCTTTATCTCTCTCTCTCTCTCTCTTTATTTCTCTCTCTCTTTCAGTCTGTCCTGATGCTAGTCTAGCTTTGCTCGGAGCCTTCCACTGCGCACACACTCACACACTCACACACTCACACATACTCGGCAGCTGACTCAGCACAGTGGGGCCGGGAGCATGTGAGATTTGTAGTGGGGATTAGGCGGCTTGTTGGGCTGTTTGTAGCCCCGTCCGAGAGATTGATGCGGCGTGTCAGCCACAGTGGCCGCTGTGGCTCAGGGGCCCGACACCTGACAGCCGGCTCGCCGCCCCGTAGCCCTCCACCGCCAGCGGGCCCGCCGCCTAGTCCAGCCCCACGCTGTCTGCCTCTCTCACGCCAGCCCTGTGTGTGTTCCCTCCACACCCCCACAGATAAAGACAAATCAGAGAAGATCTTTGCCTTGTCCTTCGTCAAGCTGATGAGGTATGATGGCACGACGCTGCGAGATGGGGAGCATGATCTCATCGTCTACAAGGTAGCCAGCACAGCCCAGCATGGGCCATCGGCTCTCTTTCCTTCCGTGTGCTGTTTCTTCCTTCTGTTCTCTAATCACAATGTGTCTTTTTCACTCTCTCCCTCTCTCCCCCCCCTCTCTCTCTCACTTTCCCCTCTCTCTCTCTGCCCCCTCTCTCACACTCTCTCTCTCTTCCTCCTTCTCTCTCCCTCTCTCTCTCTCTCTCTGCCCCCCCCTCGATCTCACACTCTCTCTCTCTCTCTCTTTGCCCCCCCCTCTCTCTGTCACACTCTCCCTCTCCCTCTCTCCCGCTCTGTTCCTCCCCTTCTCTCTGCTGCATTATGCCCCTGTAGGACTGCGTGACTGTAATAAATATTTGGCAGGCTTGTCTTGTCTTCAGTGTTAATAATTATAATTTTAATCTGGCCTCAGAGGTAGTTTATGTAATGGGCTGTGTTTAAAATTTTATGGTAACTCTTTTTTGTGTTTGGTGTCCCAGTTATACAAAACCCTAATCTATGTTGTCTTGTTCCTCTACACAAGTAAACTTTCCTCTATGTAGGGTTTGCCCGTGAGGCTTATGACCATAACTAAATTATGTTTATATCACCAAGAAATGCAGTGGTTGCAAAATAATAAATAATGATTATTATATAAATGTATCCTATGGTGGCAATAGAGTGTGATGTATTATCTATATTAATTAGAGTTTTTGGGACTCTGATGATGCTCTGATAGGACTTTGATGTGGTGATGTCATCCACAATGCATTCTTAATTTAAATATTTTCCATTATCGTTCCGTTTTTCTTTGTATTTGCTTTTGTATTAGTCTGAGTAACGCTATCTAGATGCACATCCAGGTGCTTTGTAGTAGAATTGCTTAGTTTAGCCCCCTCAATTGAAATGAAGAAATGAAACCAAGCTAAATGAAATGAAACTAAACTCCTGTGTGTGTTGTGTTTGCAGGCTGAGGCTAAGAAGATGGAGGATTCTTCTCTTTACTTGAACCTCCCGGCCACCAAGTTGGAGCTGGAGGAGAAGGGCTACCCCACCACAGGCAAGAGCCTGCAGAACCTGGGCAACTGCACCATCAGCAAGGACTCCTTCCAGATCGCCACCCTGGTCTGTTCCACCAAACTCACCCAGAACGGTAAGGTGGCGCCGCTGACTAGCCTCTATTCTGCTTTCTATTCTTCTCTTGCTCTCCTTTTCTCTCCCACTCTCTCTCTCTCTCTGTAACTTTTCTTCCCATCTTACCCCCCCCCCCCCCATCTCTCTCTTCCTCCGCTTTCTTTTTCTCCCACTATACTGTAATGATCTGTTTTGAGGTGCCCCTGCCAAGCCTTTAGGGCTGAGATCTCACCACTGCTGTTAGTTTTGCTGTGGTCAGCTCGGCCTTCTCAGGGCCTGTTAAGCCCCACAAATCCCTGTTTTCCAGCGGTGGGCTCGGGGTTGTTCTGACCAACTTGGCTGCCTACATTTAGACCTCACTTAATAGCCGGCAGATCCCATCAGACCACCCCCCCCCCCCCCGCTGCCTCCCCCGGCCGCCATTGGGGTCCATGCAAAGCCTCCCGCTGCGAGGTGGCCCAGCCGCAGACTCTGCATGTCTTGCTGGACTTTTACAACACCAGTGCGCCCTCAGGACCTTGATGGGAGTGCTGACAGTCAGCAACCCAGCGTTCAGTCTGACTACCTTTTATACCTTTTATCCTGTTGTTTTTGCTCTGTTGTTTTTTTTGTCTTTTTTTGTTTGACTGGGTCTTTTTTTAAAGGATTATAAAAAAGTTGTCCTCAGACAAATGGAGGTGAGTTTGTGCATTTAGAGTTTAGTGTGGCTGAATTGAAGAGGCTCTGCGGAGGAAAAGGAGGAGGAGGAGGAGGAGGAGGAGGGGGGAGAGAGAGAGGGCGCACAGAGGAGAGCCGCAGTGACTGGGCTGAACTCGGGCTCCAGCAGGAATGAGAAGTTAATTGTATTGCTAACCTCAGGCTTTTCCTCTCCCCTCACTCCAAACGCGCACTGAATAAAAGGTGCCTAATTTCTCAATTCACCGGGATCCAGAGGAAAAGCGGAGGGAGGAAAAAGATATCCACCAGTGGAAAAAAAAGGGTTGAGTGAGTGAGAGGCTCTGAAATGAGAGAAGTGGCAGGAAATGAGAAGAAGTGGCGGAATTGCAGTCGAGTCACAGACTGGAGGCGGTTTGACTTGAGTAGATACTGCTGCTGGAGAGCTATCTCTCTCTCTCTCTCTCTCTAGTCAAATCTTCTCCAGATAGAGGAGAAAGCTGGAGACAGAATCTCTCCACTCCTCCATCCATATCACACATTCACTGCCCCCCATCCACTCCACTCCCATGTCCAGAGAAGCCTTCATTAAGCTGCTTAGTCCTGCCATGTTTGCAGCATCATGACTCTTGAGAGCGAGTGCAGTGGGTGGAAATAAGCCTCTGGTCAAGAGGGCAGGCTCTCCGTCTGAGGGTCCTGGCCGCTTCAAGTCAGGTCAAAAGGCTGTGTCCCACGCATGCTCTACTTGGCTCAGTGTCTCACTTACCCTGCCTCTCATGCTCTGTGTGATGCTCATACAGTTTCAGGGTGATCATCATACACGGGGCAGCTTTTTGAGCAATGATGCTGGGTAACCACATAAGTGGTTCCACGTGTTGTTATTGTATCATGACCATTTGCCTCCTGATGATAAAACTTCCAGAAAAAACAAATTATTGCCTAAAAGCAATGGGAATGTAAAATGTAAATGTAAATCAGGTTTCTAGGCCAAGTATACTTGCGTATACAAGGAATTTGGCCTCTGCATTTATCCCATCCGTGAATTGGTGAACACACAGAGCACACAGTGAACACACAGTGAGGTGAAGCACACAGTGAGCACACAGTGAGGTGAAGCACACACAAACCCGGAGCAGTGAGCTGCCTGCTACAGTGGCGCTCGGGGAGCAGTGAGGCCACTTCAGCTAGTGGATGTGGGCATGGGAGAGCAGTGCTCAACCACTTCCCCCATCCACATTTTTCCTACTGGTCGGAGATCAAACCGGCAACCCTTTGGTTCCAAGCCCCAAGCCCTAACCAGTAGGCCACCACTGCCCCCTGGAAGGTCTCAAATTGCAAGGTGCATCTGCTCTATAATGGTCAAACTTTCTAGATACACACAGAATTAGATACACACATAAATACACACACACACAGGCACACACACACACCCTCATAGACAAACAGAGTCTCAAAGTGACCTGACCCCTGTAAACAGTCCTGTGATGGACCGCGGTGCTCTGAGGAACAGTGTGGTGCTCAGTGGGCTCACTGTGATGTAAGAGATGGCAAAAGCCTCTGCCACATCGCTTCGTCTCACTCCGGCCCAAACCCCTCTCGGGTCCACTGATGGCTGTAGCTCACGCTGACCAGGCCAGACAGGACCGGACTGGACCAGCGTCTGCCTTTACTCACGCCCCACTAATGACTTGGGATGGGAGGGGATCAGCTGCTTTTATCTGACCCATGGGACCCACAGGCAGTTTTGGTTGCGATAGAATGAGGGCCTGAAATGAGGTGGGTGTCCATTTTGTTAGCAGTGCAGATTTCAGACTGTATGTGTGTGTGTGTGGATGTGTAATGTGTATGTGTGTATATGCATTAGCAATCCTTCCAAATGCCTCTGTAATGAGGTCACTGAGGACACTCTCCTAATGAAAGTCTGTGTGCACAAAACTGCTGAGTGTCATGGATCTAACTGATGGTACAAAGTTTCTTTTGTCTCAGATCTGCACAACTGCCATCACTGCCCCCTCAGGTTTCTGTGTCCTCCAAGACTCCAGCTCTCTGTGAGAGATGAGCGTTCTCACTAAATCAATTTACACATTCGGATCACACAGCCTGGAAGATGCAACTCCTCTCCACCACTGTTAGTATGCAGCGGGTGCACGCCAGGTGGAAATCAATTCGGCCTCCTGAAATGTGTTTGGGTGGAGGTGTGTGTGTGTGTGTCATGTTCACTCGCTGAGCTTTACCACAGTGTTTGTGTTTGTGTTGTGCATGTGTGAAGAGAGACGCCGTGTTTTTGTCAAGGGTGTGGAAAGCCCTGGCGTTTGCTCTAGTCTTTGCGATGCTAATGTTCCTACACTGAGACCCCTAGTGGTGCGTCCAGACATCAATTAAACAGAAGAATGACTCCTCATTAGAGAGATGTTGCGCACCCTTTTGTCAGATTTAGGGGTACAGAAAAGAATGCCAGGAGAGAACACCTGATTTCTGGAGTTATTTTGAAATAAGCACAGATGGCGCCTCTCCGTCTTACAGCAGGAGTCATCCTGGAGCGGAAGCCTGTCATAATGCAGTCTGCATCACAGTCAGTTGCCGTGACCACCCTGGCAACATCTCCAGATGACTCCAGACAGATGCCTCCATATCTCTTCATTCCTATTTGTTTTGGGTGGAGATGATGGAAGTGACACTGTTATGAATCCCCAATATGTCCTCCTCAATGGACAGACTGCTGTGCAGTGTCCCTTTCAACAAATGTGACACGTCCTCACTGCTTTAGTAATTATTGTGGTGGTGTGAAGCACTTAGCTGATTCCTGGCAAGAGCATAGTAAATGTGTGATATGTCATTAAGTCTGCTGGAAATGGGAAATGTGTTTACTCATGGCGTTTGACTTAAAGTGGCCGTCTGCATTCCACGTCAGTCAGGAGTGTGACTCATTAAAACATATGCCTGCTCCCTACGTGTCACTCATCTGAGATGCAGTCGTGAATGTTTATTTGTCGTGCTGCTTTGGTGAAACTCAGCTGTCAGCTGCCAAAATGCCAGGACTGGCAGGGTCATATCTAATTATTAGGCAGCAACATTGCACATATCCACTCTAATGTGCATTTTATGTAAGTCACTGCTAAATAATAAATATTAGTGCAAATATAAATGTAAAATGCAAATATGTGGCTAGAATGTGTTACTGGGCTCGTTGAATTAAAACCACTTTTAACCCTTAGAACCCGATTGACGCAAAGTGCGTCAAAAAACACACCCTTTCTTCTCTGTTACATTGCTCCGCGGCTGTTCATCGCAGCGAGATGAAACCTTTATAGCATGACAGAGAAGAAGTGGAGCTTTCCAACGAGACCACACACTTGTCTGTACGATCAAGTTTGAAAATTAAAAAAAATCATGAAATTAAATCAAATAGCATCACATTTACAGTCTATACTTCTTTGCGTTTACCTGCGCACCAATTACTCTTGTTTGAATTACTCGCGAACCCGTGATCGCTTAGATATGGCAATAATATCAGATGAAAGAGGGGGCACAGGGCTATCCATTGATACCATGTATATCGATCCTTCTGGCTTATAAAAACTGACGAAGTGACTGCAAAATATTAACGTCATGTACACAAACCAACGCTGCACACCCATTACTCTCGTTTGAATTACTCGCGGACCCGTGATCGGATAGATATGCCACGCATGTCAGATGAAAGAGGAGACACAGAGCTATCATTTGATACCAAGTACATCCTTCTGGGTTATAAAACAGACGAAGTGACAGCAAAATAATAACTTCATATAGCTGGATTTACCCCACATTTTTGTCTGTTTTTGTGGCAAAGCATGTTTATAATCCAACGCTATCGTGTTTTTCTCTACGGCAAAGCATGTTCATAATCTGGTTTTGAGATCCTAGCAAATTCCTGCATGGCATCCAAGGCTCACATTGCATCCCAATTTGTTGAACAAAGAAACACCTTTTTTGCCTTTACTTGGTTCATGGCAATGCAGTGAAAAGTCATTATGGCACACATGCTAACACGCAAACTTGGGTCAAGTCAGGTCAGATCAGTTCGTGTCATAGATATGGAGCGCAGAAAGGTCATTTTTCATCACTAAATAAAAAATGGCATTTATTTCCATAAATCACACACCACATATTTCTGTAAATTGCTCAGCCCCAGAGTATCCCTCCAACATGGCAATTATATTGCCCGATTCAGGACAGTCTGCCCTACACACACATGAAATGCATGTTATGCTATGAGCTTGCTATGGTGAGATACAGGTCAAAATATAAGAATTTTTATAATACGCTTTTTATATTTTAATTCTTTAAAAATCAAAATAAAATCAATGCTACTACTAATACATGACATGGCAGATCTGGATAGCCTAGACTCTGCTGAAAAAAACAATATATAATATGTGTGTGTGGCACTCACAATGACCAGAATAAATCCTTATGAATAAAGGTAGTGAAAATGCCCTAAAAACAGCTTAGGGTTCTAAGGGTTAAATAAGACCATGCAAATTACAGGCTGTGAACAGATGAGATGAGATGAGAGGTTGGTGCTAATTGGAGAAATCTGCAGGCATAATGGGAAAACTGGTGTTCTTCAATTTTGATCAATCTCATGCTGATGATGTCAATCAGCTTCTCCATAAAGTGGAGGAATTGTGAGCTTCTGAAATTATGTTTTCAATTTTATAGATGGAATATTGTCACTCGCAGCCAAAATAATGTCTCTGTTGTGCAACCAGAAGGGATTTTGTGGAGATGTCTGACACAGACCAAAGAGCCTGAAATCGTTGCTTTTCTGACTGGGCTCAGATCATTACGGAATCTGGGACAGAATTTGAATTCTTCCTCATTATTGAGTGATGGTCCTATCCAAATACATTAGATGGCTGTGTGTGTGTGTGTGTGTGATTTTGTATGTGAGTGATCGTGAGAGAGAGAAAGAGAGAGAGAGATGCGTGTGTCTGCTCCAGAAATGTGTTGATCTTTTGTATGGTGGGAAGTCTTCAGTGCTAAAGTGGTGTGACGGTGAGATGTCTTTCTTGCTGTCTCTCTCCTAAAAGGTGTTGTGTTGGGATTTCACCTGCTGTTGTGATTACCCCATGAGAGTGGGCTTTCTCTGAGCACTGCTCCACATAGCACATGGCTCACACCATAATGACTCCGTAGTGACATTTCCAAGTAAGTCCTGTACCTGCCCTCACCCCATCCCACACATCTCCTTTTGGGCGTGAGGACGGGTGCATGCGTGGAGGGTCCCATCTCAAAGGGAAATGATTGCCAGTGAAAGGTCACTCAGGCACCACCTACATGAGTATTCTGAGTACTGGAGTTCATTATTACCTTAATCTCGGATTGTTGCCATTTTCCATTTAGATAATTGCTAGGAGGAGAATTTGCTTGTCTGTAGAAACATATGGGAACAAAGCAGTGAGATAGTTTAGTTGCTATATTAGGGCCATGAAGGAAGACTGATATGGATGTTCTCTGGACTGTGGGCATGGGCTTTAGAGAGATAAAGTTCTTCAACTCATAAAATGAATCCAGGTATTCGTGTAGCCTCTGATAGAGGGTAACTGCCCCAGATTTATTTTTTTAAGGCATTCAATAAAATTGCTTCATTTTTCCAAGGATTTTGTGTTATGTGAACCGTGTGTGTGTGAGAGAGAGAGAGGGTGTGTGAGTGTGTGTGACTCATGTCACCTTCCTGTTGAACACCTCTGCCTTCATCTGTGCTGTGCAATGATTTATTCTCATTTCATTTCATTTGTTTCGGTTGGCCTTCAGTCACCTGCTTTTTTTGAAGAAAAAAAATGAAGGATAGAATTTCGTCCATGTAGAGACGTTGGGGGCTTTAGATGGCATCTGATGGCTGAGCCCTCATCACTTGTCAGAGCTCCAGATGACTGGCATCCATCACCCAGTCTGTCCTGCCGCCTGCAGCTGGCATATGGGAATGGGCACAGAGGGGTTTCCTGCAGGTTCGGTGGGGGTGGCAAGGGCAGGCAGTGTTCCTGTTTCTGCTGCCTCTGGTTCTGTGCCCGGCAGGCAGATGGTGCAAGACCAGTCCAGGGCCACTCCAGGGAGTTGGGCATGAGGACTCTCTGTGTACAGTGCAGGTGTGCAAGGGGAGGGGGTCTTTGAAAGCTGTTGGAGTGTCCCGGAAAAGTTGTAACCCTTGATTCATCCATACCATACAAAGGTACTACCCCAATTCCAAAAAAGTTGGGATGTTGTGTAAAATGCGAATAAAAACAGGATGTGATAATCTGCAAATCTCGTAAACCCATATGTAGCTGCTAAAAGGACATAGACAACTAATCAAATGTTTAAAATGACAAATTTGACTATTTCATAGAAAATATAAGCACATTTTGAATCGAATGCCAGCAACATCAAAAAAGTTGGGCCGGGGGCAACAAAATGCTGGAAAAGTTGTGTAATGATAAAGACAACAAAAGGAGGAGCATTCCACAACTAATTAGCTAACTAATTGGCACCATGATTGGGTATAAAAAGAGCCTCCAAGAGAGGCAGAGTCTCCCAGAAGTAAAGATGTTGAGGTGTTCATCACTCTGTGTAAACCTCTATGTGCCATTCATGAATTCAAATATTCAGAGAATCCAGAGAAATTTTTGAAAACAAGGGACAGCTGAAAAACAATATTGGATGGCCATGGGCTTTTGGATCTTAGATAGCAATGCATTAAAACCAGACCCGTTTCTGTAAAGAAAATCATTGCATGGGCTCAGGAACACTTCTGATAACAATTGTCTATGAGCACAGTTTGATATTCAATTCACAAATGCTAGTGTAAACTTTACCATGCAAAAAAAGACATTGCATTAAGACATGATGCAGAAATACCACCGTCTCATCTGAGCCTGATCTCATTTAAAATGGACTGAGGTAAACGAAAGTGGAAAACGGTCCTGTGGTTAGACCAATCAAAATATGGTCTATTATATATATCTACAATATATGATTCTTTTTGGAAATCATGAACTACTCTGGGGTAAAGAAGAGAGGGACTATCCAACTATATAACTTATCCAACTTGTTATAGTGCTCATTTCAAAACCCAGCATCTGTGATTGTATGGAGGGTATCTGGCAAGACACAATTGATTCTGAATGATGTAAACAGGATTTGAGCATATACTGCCATCCGGACAACGGCTTTTTTAGGGAAGACTTTGAATATTTCAGGAAAACAATATCCAACTTCATTCTGCACATACAGTATTACAAAAGTATGGCTTCATAATAGAAGAGTCCAGATGCTAAAATGACCTGTCTGCAGACTAGACATGCCACACTGGGTGCATCATGGAATGAGAAACATGGTTAAGAAGACACCTGACTGTTGAGAAACTGAAATCCTAAACAGGCAAAAATGGGACAACGTTTCATTCAGTCTCATTCCCAACTGTAGCAGCTGCTCTCCCCAACTTTTTCAGAATTGGAGTTGTACTTGAAGTAGAACAGATTGAGATTGAAATGCGTATGAATTCTCCTTTTCAGGTTTTGAAAGTGCTGTTTAGTTTCTGTAAACATCACAACCATCTGTGAATGAAATTTCTCTTGCTAAATAAAGATAAAGAAAAACCCAAGAGTTCTGTATATCCTGTAATAAATCTCTAAAGATGTTCAGTCCTAGATGGCCTCTCAGATGTGATCGATTATTGTCATAATCTTCACATTATTTAGAATAGACACTTGCACTTACATTAATAGGCATGAATTGTGATTTAAACCATTGAGTTTGAAGTTGAGTATTTATGACTGTGAGATGTACTGCAGTGAGGTCTGAATCTATCACATTAGAAACTAGTTTAGCTCAAGTGTTTCACTAATGATGCAGTCAAAAGGTAAAGTGATGGAATGTCTTGTGGGTGACAGCAGTTATGGAGAACTTATGATGTCAAGGGGGCAAAGCTGTTTTTCAAAGGCTTTTCCCTCCTGTTGCATAACTGTTTCAGTGATTCTTGATGCAGTGTTCCAAATGTATGATAACTGACTTTTTCTCCTTTCTCTCTCCTTGTCTGTGTGTGTGTGTGTGTGTGTGTGTGTGTGTGTGTGTGTGTGTGTGTGTGTGTGTGTGTGTGTGTGTGTGTGTGTGTGTGTGTGTGTGTGTGTGTGTGTGTGTGTGTGTGTGTGTGTGTGTGTGTGTGTGTGTGTGTGTGTGTGTGTGTGTGTGTGTGTGTGTTCTCTCTGTGGGGTCTCAGTGGACCTGCTGGGTCTGTTGAAGTGGCGCTCCAACACCAGCCTGCTCCAGCAGAACCTGCGGCAGCTCATGAAGGTGGAAGGAGGAGAGGTTGTCAAGGTCAGTCAAGTCCAGTTCACACTTACAGTTCTTCACCTCGCTGCTTTAGTCCACAGCGCTCTGTCAAATCCTCTTTCTCCTTTATACTACATGTTCCGAGTATCTGGCCATCACTTCTTTTTATAGCCGGTTATTGAAATCACATAGGCTGAAAAGGACTGACAGAGGACCTTGTCCTTTGTGTTAGTATCAGTTGTGTGGAGTGAAAAGTTGGTCCAGGTGGCCTTGTTACCACAGCCAACCTTTCAACTAGCTTTCTTTTCACATTTCAGTGTGCATTTTCTCTTCTCTAGGTAGTCAGCTTTTTTGGAATCAGAACGATCCCATTTTGCCCCTGGCCTTGGGCACGGCTTGTTCTTGAGCCACGTCAACAGCTCCGAGCGAAAATGGAACCCAGCTTTCATTTCATATCTAGCCAAAGCGCCTGGCCATTTCCTGCCATCCAAATTATACCGTGACTCATCAGGCACGAGGTCACTAAATAAATCACAAGTAAGCGAGGGAGTGCTGCAGCGTTTCTCCAGCAAGAGCCTGGAGATTGGACACCACGGCAAGGCTGCGCTGGCCCGCTGGCACCCTGTAGACGGCCACTCCCACTCCCAAACGGGAACAGCAGCCTCTACCTCACCTGGCCAGTGAATACTCTCACACACACACACACACACACACACACACACACTCCAGGAGACCCTGAGTTCCACTGCTGGAGCTGACGAGGCATTCTAGCCCTCTGCCTGTTCCCCCTGCAGCACCTCATTTAGCTCCTGTAGGCCTGTAGGTGGAATGCACTCTATCTGCAGATGTTGTGCTCGTCATCAGAATCACCTCCATGGCTCCTTGAACTCTTTCATTAATGCATATCTGACCTATGCAGGAATGTATGAGGATGCAATATATGTACTGTATAGTTGGAGTATGTCCGTGGGGGCCGCTGAATCAATTGCTTGAAAGCTTTTTGTGTGCATGTGTGTGTTTCTTTGTGTGAGTGATTCATGTCACTCTGAAGTCCCTGTAGACTTGTAGGTTGATTTATTCCGGTATACTCCCCCCCCCCCCCCCACCACATGATATTTGCAGTCACGCTTCCGATGTGTTGAATAGAAGCTTTCTCAGCCAAAGGAAAAAACATATTTTATCCCCCTCCAGGTTCTCCTACAGCAATGTCTTTTTAGAAAAAAGCAACAAGAAACAAAAATATTGTTAGAAACACCTCCTTCGTGCCGCGCCTTGACCATCTGTTCTTGTCAGAAGTGCTGATTCCATCAGTACAACAGCCACCCTCACGAGGCCCTCTCTACTTCTACCCTCTCCTTTCAAGGCTCATTATTCTAATGCAGGATCTCTCTGGCAATATTTTGATTGAGCGTGGATTTATGCGCTGGCCTGATCATGTCTGGGTGCTGCCTCAGTGCCATCAATCTCCACAGCTCTCCCTGGGACACATCTTGGAGGGCTGATTGCAGGAACCCTGCCATGATGTTCCTCAGTTCCTTCATGGCTGGCAATGCGTTCCTGCATCTCCACACACGCACACGCACACACACACACACACACACACACACACACACACACACACACACACACACACACACACACAGATATGCACACATACAGATATTCACACATACAGACCAGACAAACATACATCTCTGTAACCACCGCGCAGTTCCATCTAAGCACTCCATGTGTCTTGGAGGGGTTTGTTTTGATCAGTCTTCTCCCTGCTGAAACGAAGAAGCTGGCCCCAGGACAGGAATAGCTGAAATACTTTGTGCTGGTATGTAGGCAGGCAGTTTGACTGGAGAGTGTGTGGGGAGGCTTGGCAGGGCAGGGCAGGGCTGTGGTAGCATGATTCAACAAGAGTAGTTTTTCCATCCATCCCTGCTATCAACACTCACTTCATGGGAACTCTGCAGTCTTAAAACAAATGTGTTAAGCACAACTTGTGTTGTTTTGTTTTAACACATCTCTGTGTCCAGATAGGGACAACACAAGTTTGTGTTGTTTCCTTTTTTTTATTTGTTACACAGAATGTGTTGAAAATAACACAGCTTGTGTTGTTTTTTAACACATCACTGTGTCTAGATAGGGACAACACATTCGTTTTAAGAGTGTGGCAATATGCTATTCAGATGAACTCCTGCAGGAAGTGCAGAGCGGGCCCTCTGGGTCCCGTACTTCTGCAGTGTACTCAGGCTGTGCTGTGTAGTGTGTAGTGTGTGGTGTGTGGTGTGTGGTGTGTGGTGTGTGGTGTGTGGTGTGTAGTGTGTGGTGTGTGGTGTGTGGTGTGTAGTGCTGAGAGGGTCTGTTGGGAAGACTGAGATGGCCGTGTGAAGGGAAGCAGGTGACTGACAGCTCTCATCTCTCTCCCGCTCTCTTTGCACTATCCAGGCTAGCTCACAAGGCCAGCACCTCTTCAGCTTCAAAGCTGTACCCTTACATTTCTCTTCCTTGTCCGCACACACACACACACACTCACACACACACACACACACACACTCTCTCTCTCTCTCTCTCTCTCTCTCTCTCTCTCTCTCTCTCTCTCTCCCTCCCTGCCTCTCTCTTCTTAAGAACATATTATTGGTCTAAAAGCAGCCCCTCTCTCAACCAAGCAGTCCTTCCCTCAACAACAAGGCTTTCAGAGCTTATGTGTTGTGAGAGAACAACTCGTCGTTCACCCTCTCTGTCCCTCTCCCCTCAAAACTCTTGACTGAAATTGGTTTTGAAATAAAGTGACATGCAAAGGGAGTGGAGAGTAATGACAGCCTGCAAATAAAATGCACTCAAGGATCTTAATACACTCATAGGGGTCCTATTAATAGCATGATTAAGTGATTGTGACCATATTAGCAAAGAAATGGGGGTTTAAGCTGCTACCATTTTTGACACTCTTGGAAAAATGATTTTGAGATTGATGAGTACTGATGGGCTGGATGGGATTAGCAAATCCCTGAGGTCCAGAGCTAGGCCTTTCAGGGCTTTGTATGTTAGAAGGAGTCTTTTGATATCAATTCTTCTTCTGACAGATAGTCATTGAAGAGAAGCAAGTATAGGAGAAAATATTATTTTTTTGTTCAAGTAAAATTAATATGCATCCTGCGTTTCGTATCAGCTGTGGGTTTATAGTTTATACTGCATGTATGGATGATCGTTTCTGCATCTTAGAAGGATAGGACACGCCTCATTTTGAGATCCGTGTTGAGACAGATGTCCGAAGCAATTATTACACCTCAACACTTGGGTCGGATGTTAGTGAGAGGTCATGGACTGGAAATGGGTGGCTACATAGTGTGCCTCTCAAAGGTCTAGGACCAACAACCTCAACTTCTGTTTTGTGTTGAATTCAGTGTGTTGGCTTGCTGCTGATCCTGCTTCCTTAAAATGCCCACATTTCTTTTCCCCTCCCTGAAGTGTAGCACTTGAATGACAATGGCCATGCACTAGAATGTCTTGACTGTAACTCATCCTGACAGTGGTATGGAACTGGCTGTTTTCTGTACCCCCTCCCATGCATTGGCAGCATCACAGAGCTTAAAGACTGGTGATGACCTCGTCAGGAAGATTTACATGAGATGACAGTGAGATGGACACTTTCCCTCTCTGTGCTAACCTCCCTCCCTTTTAAAATGTGCCCATCAGTTTCTACAAGACACCCTGGATGCCCTCTTCAACATCATGATGGAGAATTCTGACAGTGACACATTTGACACCCTGGTTTTTGATGCTTTGGTAAGTACATTTTATTTGTCATTTTTATTTTTAACAAATGTATTTTGTTATTATGTTTATTATTTTATTATTATTAAGTTGGTTTTTTACCTTCCTCATCTCTATCTTCTGCCACTGTTAAAACAGTTATTATGTTGTTATATCTATCATATTCAAATATATTAATGGCAGACCTGGATGACAGCAGCACCATATGTAGATGCATGTAATACTAACCACTACAAAGCAAGCCTGCACATCACAGTTTGAAAGTGAAAGCCTCACATGCTTTCTCCTCTCTGGTGACTACTTCATGCCTCGGGTGGTTCGGGAGTCTTTTGGAAAAACACACACACACACACCTGAAAGGAATGCGGAGCATTTTCCCCGAGGAAGTGTCCCATCATGTGCAGGCCCAGGCTGCGATCTGAGGCCGTGCAGCCCAAACGCGGCTTAGCTCTGCCCTCTGCTTGTCCTCCGCCGCAGACTCTACAAAGCACCGCTGGAGTCAAATGAGGATCTCATCCTCGCTCGCTTGCCCACTATTTATTCATAAGCTTTCAGACTAATTTAACTTTCATCTTTTGCTATTTGTTAATCTTCTCATTAGTAAGCTTAGAGTGGAACGTTCTGTCTTTTGTTGTCTTTTTAGGCAAAGAAACATTGGTTTCTCATCATTTTCAATTCAATTTTCCTCTTTATTTAACTAATAGGAAAGTTAATTTAGATCCGTGGTCTGCCTAAATGATGCGGCTTTGTAACTTTGCTGTGAATAACAGACTGGAAATGTTAGCTCACTCTGGCTAGGTGTAGCATCTCCACCTCACTTTTGAGGCATAGCTTGTATTACTTTATGCTTTCTGTCAAAATCTAACTGTTAGCAAGGACTCATTGCCACAATGAAATCCATGCTAATCCTTTTTAAACATGTCATAGCCTTATTTGTTAGCATATTCTGCCACTCTCATTCTCATACTGGATGCTCAGTCAGAACCCTTTGCAATAGAAAAATAAACTTTAAACAGTTCTAAGCTCTTCCTCGTTTCCTTTCATGTTCTGCATAAGGGTGACTATATCCATAAAACACAGACTTCCACTAAATAACTTTGCCATTTTCTCAGCGGAGCCGGTTACAGGTGTGTGGTCTATTGGACCTATATATTTGTACAAAGTGGTCTATCCTTTTTCTTTTATTGGTTCTGTCATTTCTGGAAATAAAAATAAGATGGTAATAATAGTTTTTTTTGCTATCTTTGACAGGTTTTCATAATTGGGCTGATAGCGGACAGAAAGTTCCAGCACTTTAACCCCGTCCTTGAAACCTACATCCGTAAACATTTCAGCGCTACACTTGCCTACACGTGAGTCCACCTCCTCCTCATTAGACACCCATGACCCCATCACCATGACTACAGCCTTCATGCTGAGTTGTCATTCATTGGGTTTTGTTTTCAACCCATTTACTTGAACACACATTGATACTAGATGCTTTTTCTGTGTTTATGTGTGTGTCTGTGTGTGTGTGTGTTTGCAGGAAACTGACAAAGGTGCTGAAGAACTATGTGGACAATGCAGAGAAGCTTACAGATCAGCTCCTCAAGGCCATGAAGGCGCTGGAATACATTTTCAAGTTCATTGTGCGCTCCCGAGTGCTCTTCAATCAGTGAGTTCCCTTGCTCCCACCCCTGGCTATTTACTCACTGAACAAATCAGTTAAGGGAATGCAGGGCGGGTTGTTTGCCCTGCATAATGTGTAAATGGGAAAAGCATAAACTAAGTTGAATGTATCTGTCAAGAACAGATTGTTCATTGTAATGACTTGGAGAACATTTGTGGGATTTGGCTCACTTGGGCTATTGAATGTGAAGCCAAAGAGGAGTGTACTTCCTAGGAGCAAAGAGGAGTGTACTTCCTAGGAGTAGAGCAGCGCTGAGTTTGGGCTATTGAATGTGAAGCCAAAGAGGAGTGTACTTCCTAGGAGCAAAGAGGAGTGTACTTCCTAGGAGTGCAGCAGCGCTGGGTTTGGTTGGCAGCACTATGTGAAGACTCGGGGTGGTGTGCTGTGTCAGTGGGAGACGGGCATCTCGTTCTGTAATTGCTCTTTACCTGTGGCTCGGGTCAGTCCACTGGACTTTTGATCCTTTGAAACAACTTGATTGCTTTTGTGATTAATCATAGTGCAAATTGGATGGCCACAACAAGTGCTCTTTTGTAGAATTAGAAAAGCATTTGTCATATCATAATTGCATTTGCTTTTATTGAAAAGGCCAGGTGTGCACCGCTGATGAGTTTTTAATTAAAACGCCGAAAGCGTCACTCGCCATGTTTAAATTCCACCTTATGAATTCCAATATGTCCCCTTAGATAACCCCTCTTCCCCATAAATGACGCGACCCCACTTCATTTGCAGTTTATTTGCGGTTCAGGTCAGTGGGGAAAGGTCGTCCTCGTAATTGAACAGGCCAGACTGTGATAGCACCTGCGCTAAAGATTGATTGCCATCAGTGCTGGTGACCCGTGTCAGGGAGTGGACGGGTTAGAGGACCACAGGAGCAGCTTCACAGACTGTCATCTGTGGGAAAGAGTTTTTTTTCTGTGTGTGTGTGTGTGTGTGTGTGTGTGTGTGCGTGCGCTGTGTGTGTGTGTGTGTGTGTGTGTGTGTGTGTGTGTGTGTGTGTGTGTGTGTGTGTGTGTGTGTGTGTGTGTGTGTGTGTGTGTGTGTGTGTGTGTGTGTGTGTGTGTGCATGGTAGAGAGCGAAGCCGATGCACAAATCAGCTGGCTCCTTCAGAGCGGAGCTGTTTAGGGGGCTGATATATAACCCCGAGGCCTAATTGAGTGTGAAAGATTTGATTGGTAGGTGTGTGGTGGGAAGAGGACAGTCTGCCCTCTCCCTCGTCTGACCCAGAATAACAGCAGCCGGCTCCAATAGGAAGAGGCACCGGCAACAGCAGGTGGGACGCAGCATGGCTCTACCAGTCTGCTGGACTCCGCACTGTCCATGTTATTTACGTAACGTAAATACGTACGTAGGTCTGGAGAGCAGTGAGAGGAGGATGATGACTTGGGGATGAAAGAAACTCGTGGCCTTTTTTTGTGGCAGTCATGCTGATCACCGTAATCAAAGTAGTGTCATGGTGAGGCTTGAGATAAGCTTGTGTTATCTTTCTAGGAGGGTGTGTGTGTGTGTGTGTGTTGTGTTGTGTCTGTGCTGTGTGTGTGTGTGTGTGTGTGTGTGTGTGTGTGTGTGTGTGTGTGTGTGTTGTGTACTCTGTGTGTGCGCCTGCGTGTCCAGTGAGCAGTGGGTGGGTAGGCCCTTGGATTGGCTAGTGGAACATCAGTCTGACATGGTAGAGAGGAGGCCATAATCGCCCAGAGACATAAGGTGGGAGGCCTGCTGGGACTAACAACTTGTCCAGACATAAGTGTGTGTTTGTGTGTGTGTGTGTGTGTGTGTTCATGTGCGAGTGTACATGTTTGTAAAAGAACAACAAAAAGCCATCATCCTCACTCAGACAGGTGTTAGCATATAAAGTGCTAGCACCAGCAGCACCCCCCTCCTCCCCCACCACCCCCTCCCTCTTTTCAACATGTTTGGGTGAACCCCCTCCCTGGCTGTGAAGCAGCGTGAGGCGAATGCGTCCCGCTCCACACACACAGAGAGAGAGAGAGAGAGAGAGAGAGAGAGAGAGAGAGAGAGAGAGAGAGAGAGAGAGAGAGAGAGAGAGAGAGAGAGAGAGAGAGAGAGAGAGAGAGAGGCCTGCTTGTGCTTTGATCAATAGGCACTTCCGATAAAGCGCAGGCTGGCTGTGCGGGGGGGGGGGGGGGGCTGCGAGTTCTTGACACACATCATTAGTTTGCATCTCCCACCCCCAACCACCTCATTTGCCGTTAATACCCAGTTTGCTGAGATTTATGGATCATTGTGGAGGCGCTCGTACAGGCATTTGCATTTGTTTGGAATTAGAATGCACTGAAGGAGGGCTGCTTTTGTGTGTGCATGCCCGCTGAGATGGACGCTACAGTTCCCCCTCGTTGCTTTGTAACAATGCAGAGCTGTCTGGACATAAGCAGTAATGTGAGTGTTAAGAGAGTGAGCAGGTCATTAAGGTGCCAGAGTTTTACTAAGTTGTCTATTTGGAGGATTTCTGCAGTGGTGTCCAGTCTTAAGGCACACCCACACAAATCTCATGCACACAATTATCTGCATGCTCACAGACAGACCACACACACACACACACACACACACACACACACACACACACACACACACACACACTTTCTCCTAGCTGTCCATCATATCCAATGATGATGCTTGCTCCAGGGAGGGGGTAGAGAGGGAAGTACAGAAATAGAGTGGGAAGTACAGCACACGCACGCACACACACACACGCGCGCGCACACACACACACACACACACACACACACACACACACATTCCCACAGACACACCATATACACATGCTTAGACTCATCTACACACAAGCACTCCCTCTCTCTCCCCTTCTCTCTCTCTCTCTCACACACACAGACAGACACACACACACACACATACACACACACACAAAAGTTGTCATGCAGACGGGCTACATAGAGGCTGTCCTGGTTGCCTCCACTGGCCGGCTCCATCAGTGGCACATTTGCCGTGCTGATCAGGCCATAATAAGTTTCCGGCTCCTCAGTGCCAGAAGGCAGGTGTGCACAGGGTCATCTGCCTTTTGTTTTATATGCAAATGACATTCCAGTGTTTC
>NW_027468674.1:32889834-32894834 GCF_046254945.1 Alosa pseudoharengus | reverse complement strand
TACAATTCCTTATGCTCATGTCGATATAAATATCTTTTTTCCAAGTGCCGTTTTCCTTTTTTCTTTGAGCTGCCGGCGGGTGTTAATGATGTTCTCGGACAGAGGTGGGGGAAAAAAGAGCACCAATACGAGGCGCTCCTCTAGGGAGACACGCTTGGAGAATTCTAATCGCATTTCCCATGCCTCTCTGTAACAGACCCAAATGTACCGTTCCACGGGACTCTCTCTGAGTGGGCGTCAGAGCTGCTCTCTCTCTCTCTCTCTCTCTCTCTAGCTCCCTCCCTCCCTCCCTCCCCACCTTCTCTCTCTCCTCTTTACAGTGGCATAAACACTGAGAGATCCCCATTACAGGGAGGGACAGGCTGAAAAAAGGGGCCTTGTTATTCAACCCCAAAGCAGGCCCAAGAAGTGGCAGGCGTGCGAGAAATCACCGTGCCTCCGTGACTGATGTGTCTGTACGCCACGGTCTGCACACCCCACCCCCCTCCCCACACCCAACAAACGCTTGAATAACGAGTGAGCTCAAAGCCGGCAGCTCAAAGTCAGATCGACACGCTTGTGCCAACAGCCCAGATTTGAAGCGAGACTAATTCCTTTCTTGTTGGTGCTGTGTACCTGGGTTGGCTGCGAGGTGTGCTTTGCATTTCTCATGGTCAGTCTCGCCGTCACTATTTAGAAGGCTGAGAGCCGGCCTGTCCTAAGCCGTAATATTTGATTGTTTGATTGTTAAAAAACGGCCACCCTTGTGAAACTGTGTGTGTGTGTGTGTGCACACAGTAAAGACATAAAGATAAAACAGCCATTTAAGCCTTTAAGGCTCATTTCCTTTTGTAGTTAAATCAATAAAAAACAGGGGAGTCAAACGACTCTCGCCTTGTAAAATTGTGTAGTTCTGCTGTGCAAATATCAACCAAATCCTTATTTTTCCTAATTGAATCCTTCATTTCACATGCACGAGTTAGCCTTGCCAACCTCTAAAGGGCTTTTTTTTTGGGTTGACTCCGCAAGTTGGGTTGTTTTTGGGAAGACGTTGCCCCCTGCCCCGCTAGTGTTTCAGCGTATTACTTCAATTAGAGAGCTACTAACGGTGTAATGAACTGCATCAGGATGGGAGGTGAACCCAGCCTTGGAAAAGCCATTACAGCGGCAAATATAGAGCCGCCACCTTTCCCCAACCAGTCATTCTTTAAATACCGTGCAGTAATCAGGGCCGTTCGGCAGGACGCCTTCCCCTGAACACTCTCTAATTACAATAGACGTGCATAGTAATTGAAAAACTAATAACAGTTTGTGTACACACACACACACACACACACACGCGCTGGCGCACACCCGCCCTAAAACGGCCCATTGTCGTGCAAGTGTTGCCTTAATGGAAGTCTGTGAGGAGTTGGGCGGCGTATCGGAGAGCGGCAGGAGTGCAGCTGAGCAGGTGGGAATCCCGCCGCCATCTGCCGAGTCATCCTCTCCACATCCCTCAGCGTCCCACTGCCTTAAACGCCACGCTGCTTTTAATAAAGGATGCTCTTTAATCAGACAGCCGGCGCTTTGACCACTTCATTATGGCCGCAGACGGCCAAAGCCAGCCAAAGCTGCGGAGGCTGAAGGGATTGAAATGTCAGTCACCCGGCGCGCTCCGCTGCCAGTCAGTCACACGTGCCCCCGGGCCAAGAGCCATCCAAGGCCATTCATAACCACCCAAATGCCATTCTGCTGCAATGGACAGGGCTGCATGGGTGTGTGTGTGTGTGTGTCTCTGTGTGTGCTAGTGTGTGTGTGATCTACCAATAGCCAGAGCTACCCGTAGGCTTAGATGCTGATCACCTGTGTTCTGCACACACGACTACACATGACTGTCTGAAAGACAATGTTTGCTTGCCCCATTTTCACGCATTCTTCATTGAAGACCCAGTTCTGACCCAAGTCTTTATAAACTTATGCGCTTTGATGTTACTTTTGTTGAAAGAATTTCATACCTATTTAGTTTCAGACTGTCTACAGCTAGCTTCTCTTTTGTGCTTAGATCTTGAAGCTTGTCTTGTTGACTTTTCTTTTTTAGTCTAGGGCTTTTTTAGTTATTTTCCATGGTAACAGTTTCAGTGTGGTCTATTATTGATGCTGTATGGCTTGTATCATGGAAGCTTTTTGAAAGCACTTGAGCACAATAATCAGTCTGTGTATTCTCTCCCCAAGGGCGCCGCATTGAAGTACATTCCAACCATCGTCAATGATGTCAAGCTGGTGTTTGATCCAAAGGAGCTGAGGTAGGTTTGGTCTTAATGCCGTCACTTGTTGCTGTTATGTTGCAGAGATCCCCCCCCCCCCCCCCCCCCCCCCCCCCCAACCAAGTTAACTGGTGAACTTTGTTTCAAAAACACTTAGAAGTCACAGCCTTCTAGAGAAGGTGAAGGGTGATTGACTGATTGATTTATTACTGGTCTGCTCTCTGCAGACTCTGAGAGAAGGAGAGCTGGCTGTGTCTTCATGCAACGTTTTAGTCACATATGATGAAATGCACACAAACCCCCATTGCAGTCATTATGGGAATTGTTCAGACTAATTCAGACTTTGTTCATTTCCCAAAGGCAATTTGGTTGAAGCTACATGAAAGAGGTACAGCAATACAGTATCCAGACATACACAAATAAACAGAAATAAGTATGAAAGCAATTTTGACAGCAGAGGAGTGTAATTGAATATCTCTTTGAAGTGTTTCACATGATGGCCTATGAATATATATGAGCATGTTTTAAGCATGATAGCAAAAGGCTCAGCTCTTATAAGACATGGATCCTTGAGCAGGATTTCACTGCAATGTCAAGGCTGTCAGAAGTGAAATGAAATGCAGACAGCTCTGCTCAGCTCAACACCACCAGCACCAAGCTAAGAAGTGGGAGTGAATTAAAGGGGCACTCATCCAAAGATTCCGAAACAGTGAATCTCTACTATTAGAAATGGCAGTGTCACTGCATCCACACAGGAGGTAGGAGAACAGCATGCACCCTGGGAAGGTGTACTAAGGGTCTTTGTGAAATGAACCCTCATGTGTAAAATGGCAGTCTCTTGCTTTCTTTCTTTTTTTTTCTTTCTTTCTTTCTTTCTCTCTTTCTCTCCTTCCCCCTGATTAGCATGATAGGGGACAGGCAGCTGATTAGATAGTGTGTTCCCCACAGCATGGTGGACTGGGCTCAGCTGATTATCTCCTGCTCTGCCCTGAGGGGGTGAGCTTCCGGCCATCTTGCCATTCTCCAGAGGTGATGCCGAGGGTTTGTGGTGAAGTGGGGGGGTGCTGCTGCTGCTGGTGGTGGTGGTGGGAGGGAGAGCTCTGAGGTTGGTTAAACATGATCAAGTTGCCTTGGTAACATGGCGGCGGTGCTCTTTAGCCTCGTCCGGTGCGCTGGCTGTTGCGTGCTCACATGAATGCCATTATCATACAATTATCTCCACTTCAGCAGAGAGAGAAGCCAGTGCAGTTTGCAGAGGATCAGCACATTAAATCACTGTTTTTCTGGCTCCCCCTCGTCTCTTGCATTGTGTGAATGGGAGAGAGAGAAGAGGTGTGAAGAAGTGCTGTCAGACTGCGCTGCCTGTTTCCTCTGGCAACATTATGCACTCACAGGCCTTTGGAGACATGCATGAATTCATATCTTGGCTTAAGGAGGAAGCTCCCTAGTGCACAGACCTGCACCTGATGGGAGATTTGCCACTGTTTTCCATGGGAATGTTTCTCTGGTGGCCTTGTACAGGTGTGTGTGTGTTTGTGTGTGTGTGTGTGTGCGCATTAGCATGGAAATCCCATTTAAGAGCACACAGTGGCGCACATGCATGTGGCGAGGGCGCTTGCGATGCGCTGTTGAGATGGCACGTCGCTCTCGCGCAGCCTCCCCCCGGGAGCCGCCTGGATAAACAGGATATCCTCTCGCCGAGCGATGCAGGCTGTGATTATTCCGAGCCACGCTGAAAGAGGGAACAACGGAGGCATGCAGTGCATTTTGTGGCTGTCAAATAGCGTTGGCTGCTGCTCTTTGTTGTGTGCTGCTGCCTAACCAGCATACCAAAAGGCCCACGTTTTGTTTCCCCGACGCTTCTCTTCGCCGTGGCAGAATTATCGCTGGATGTTCAAAGAAAGCGTTCTGAAAACGTTCTGAACCCTGTCGTTTTCCATTTGCACACAGACTAAGGGAGTGCGCGGCTCTTTTGATCTCCACCCTCAGATAGCAGCCTCCCAGAAGGACAGGCTGGAGCTGGTCTTCCCTGAGGAGGCCAGAGGGGCCTGTCCGTCACGCGCGGGGGCAGGGGGGGCGCAGGGTCCAAACAGCATGGCTGATCATGAGCGGCGCTGGTGCGTTCTCTCCAGCGTCCAGGCGGAAGGGATGCACTTGGGCAGCAGCAGTAGCCGCAGCAACAGCGGCGGTGGTGGTGGTGGTGGTGGAGCAAGTGCTGGTGGGCTTTGTGGGGCTTGTAGTCTCTGGGTGCAGGCGTTCTCTGTGCTGCTCTGATGGAGAGAGTTGCAGCCTGAGAGGAGGGAACGACCCACGCCGCGTGAAGGCCGTTGCGCCGTGGTGTGTGATGGAGTGCGAATCCCTTTGCCTCGCTGCTGTGTGAGGCTCCCCTCGGCTCTCAACCCCCCCCCCCCTCCCAACAAACACACCCCTCCGCATACACATCTTCATCACACACTCCATCTTCCTTTTTAGCCCTTTGGATCTGGTCCCTGAGACTATTTTTCTCCGTTAGTCTGCAGTGCGCAGTCTCTGTACACTCTCAGTATGTCCTGTAACATCCCCCCCCCCCCCCCCCCCCGAACCTGCCGTGTGGCTCCTGGCACTGTTTTTGGGCTGGGCTGATGTGCCGTGCGCAGCCTGCTGGCACAGAGGTGATTTTTGGCTGGGCTCTCACGAGGCAGCTGAGGGGGAAAAAACACACACACACACGCAGACAAACAGACATGCACACTCACTCACACACACACACACACTCACACGCAGACAGACACAAAG
>NW_027468674.1:32882334-32884834 GCF_046254945.1 Alosa pseudoharengus | reverse complement strand
CTTTATCTCTCTCTCTCTCTCTCTCTCTCTTGACACTCTCCACACTCTCGGTGGCAGCCTGTGGGAAGTGATGGGGGAGTTAATTACCCTCTGACCCTCCCCTCCCTCTGTCCCCTCTCCTCCTCGTCCACCTCCCTACCCCCAGCTGCCGGGTGGAGAGTCGGCAGTGGGAGGGGGTGCGCCGTCCCAAGGTGAAATGTGCTCGAACAGGGCGAACATATGGAGGCACCACAGGTAGCGTCCAGATAGATGCACAATCTTTCATGTCTAATTATCCACTGGTCTGCCTTCCGCTCTCTCTACCTCTCTTCCTCTCTTCCTCTCCGCACCTTGCCTTCCGCTCTCTTTCTCTCTCTCTCTCTCTCTCTCTCGCTCTCTCTCTCCCCTACTCATCTTAATTAGATTACAGAGATCTCGGCTCGAATGCAAAGCTACAGCAGGTGATCTGTGATTTTGTTCATTTATTCAATTAGGCGAGTTTACCTTGATGGACATGTTTATTCATTCCGTTAGTTACATTGTGTTGTGAAACAACTGTTTCAGGCTCAGCGTTGAGTAGCTACATAGAATTCATGCTAATGTAATCCCATATTAATTTAAGCCCAAGGTTATTCGGCTCAAAAGGTTTGCAAAAACGTTTTTTTGCGATTGGTTCTTCTCTTTACTCTCATCTTGGCTGTAACAGTCCTCTGTACTTGGGAGTGCTCCAGGTATGCACAGCAGTGTGGGAGCATGCTTTGCTTACAGACAGTCTCAGCAGGAGTGAACAAAGGTGTCAGCCATTTTTGTGTGTGTGTGTGTGTGTGTGTGTGTGTGTGTGTGTGTGTGCGTGTGTGCGTGTGCGTGTGCGTGTGCGTGCGTGCATGTGTTTTCGCTGGAGGGGCATGGCCCACCTTGATAGTTCCAGTCTGCCACACACACACACACACACACACACACACACACACACACACACACACACACACACACACCCTTCACTTGAGTTCACAACAGGGGAACTGAAGAGGTGTAAGGCCTGGGGACGGAGGATTTCAGCTCTTTGGCGAAACACGGCATTAAGCATTTCCACACAATGTTGACAGCCACTGGATAGCAGATTTTCTTTTGTGCTGCAGCTTTGTAAGATGATTTAACCTCCCAAAACCTCATCCACACCCACACACCAGCACACTCCTTTTATTTTAGATTGCTATGTTTTTGCTCTGCTTTAAGCCATGATTGTCAGACGGCTTACCTTCCTAACCTGGACCAGACGGCATCGCCGGCTGTAAACCTGACTCACTGTGGCGGCCCCTGGGCTCTGCGCTTCCGTGTGCCGGACGATGCTGGCAGCTAGTGCTCTGCGTTCACAAGAGAGAGGCTCTGTTTGCCAGCCGTCGTGAAGTACTCCCCTGTGGGTCACTTTCTCCAAGGTGGCGTGTTATCAGTGCAACATTATTATAATTTGTAGGAATTAATTTAGTTTAATAGATGTTAATTTGCAGGTGTTGGGTCCTAATCACATCTCCATTAGTGTTTTAGTGACCATGTTGGATTTTTAATAAGATTCTAGAGCGTTACACAGATTGTTGTCTCAGTAAACCTCCCCTGGCAGGGAATGGTCAATATCGCAGCTCGCAGAAAATACTTTTCAATTACCAGGCCAAGCATTGCTTACATAGACTTCATTATGTTTAACTTTGACACAGTATCTTGAGCTACTTGAGTATGTAGTGGGAAGACTATACATTTTGGGTAGAATTGAGGGGAGAATTTTGCTCTTTCTCATTCTGTGAAAAATGGCCTGTGTTTTCCTAGATAACAATAGGAAAGCAATAAAAGGAAAGAAAGCAGAATAAAAAATCGAATGGTTAGTAGTAGATTAAGCACCAGTAATGAATACTGCAGTTGATATGAGAAAACACTGACATGCTTCTGACATAGAGCTGCTGGCACATGACCTTCTCTTCAAAAAGATTTGAAATATTCCACATTTCTCTCTCATTGCTTTTTTAATCATTCACAGAAGGGATTTAATGATTTTGGGGATTTAATCGCTCCGTAATCTCTTCCTTCCAACGGACTGCTTAGATAACCTTCAAGCATTCTGCTGTTAGCTAACCCCAAATTCATTTATTTATTCCATTCATTTGGATGATTTGACAGGGAAAGCATCCGTACTGGTTGTAGTTGCCATAGTCCCATAGCTCATCTGACACTCCAAATTGCTCCATTTATATGGATGCCTGCCTCATAGACAATGCATTTTAGAAATTACTTGACCAATAGGTGTTGATCAGTACATTTCTAATCGAAAGAGTTTGTTGTCGGTTGATTGAAGTCCGTAGCTCTTCACAAAGATTGCTGCTATGTTCTCGGTGTAAGCTAGCGATTAGACAATGTTGAGATTCTTTATGGGTCTCTCAAACATCTGTGGGGGGTGATTTTGTTTGCTTTCAGTTGAACACAGCCAGGGTTTGTGAGCCGTATCCAGCCTGGCGTCATTGAGAAGCTCCATTCA
>NW_027468674.1:32832334-32877334 GCF_046254945.1 Alosa pseudoharengus | reverse complement strand
AAAAAAAAAAAAATCGCCAAGCGAAAAGCTCTTTAAAATGGGAAGCAGTGAATTGGAGCTAAAAGAGAGTAATTGATCTTTCAGGTCATGCCTTGTCTCCCTTTTGCCTCCAACCTCCCCGATGTTATGAGTGGGCCTGCAGTAGAAATGCATTCTGATACTGTGCAGAGGCTACATGCATCTCTGTCATCTCCGTCCTTGCAGTTTTTTATTCCAGGATAAACAAGCTCTGTCGCTTGTTTGCTTAAGTGCACTAGAGTGCACTTGATCCTAGCACTCACCAGCCGTCTTAAACTGACAAGTAACTGTTAAAAACAGCACTCACTGATGCACTTATTCTTACTGTACTCTAATGTTTTTTAAATTGTCCTAACATTTTTGAGAATTGCTCTAAAACTTAAACTGTTTACCATGTCGTTAGTCGCTTTGGCTAAAAAAGCGTCAGCCAAATGTAATGTAATGTAATGTAATGTAGAGTCCATCTGCCCAAAGGTACCTCTAATTCTATTTCCTGCTTAATGTAGTTAGGCCTCATGTTGGAGAGTGTCATATGAGATGAAAGCATTATGTCTGTTCAGGTTGTTGTACCTCTTGTGTGACAGGCGGCTCGGCTGCTCCCTTGTTTATGGTTTTAATGTGCCTCCATGCCCCCCCCCCCCCTCCGCGCTCTCTGCCAAGCCAGCTGAAAGCACCCAGGCTTTGGGAGCGTCCTCTCAGTGTGAGAGTGCAGCCGCTTCAGAACAATGGCTCTTTGGCCCCGCTATCGGCACGAGGGCTGGCTAGTCACTGTACGCCGTGTCCAGAGCTCTGTTGTCAGCTCCGTCATACTTTTGCAAGGTCCGCTAACTTCCCGCCTCCTTTGCATATGCTGATGACCTCCACATTGACACATTTATGAATGCCTGGGTCAGTGACCAGCTTGTCATAGTTGGCAGTAGGTTGTGTGTGTGTGTGTGTGTGTGTGTGTGTGTGTGTGTGTGTGTGTGTGTGTGTGTGTGTGTGTGTGAGCGCATGCATGATTTTGTGATTACGTGTGTGTGTGTGTGTGTGTGTGTGTTAGGATGTGTAGCTGTTTGTGATTCTGCTATGAGCCGTAGGCTGTCAGAGCGGTGCCTAGCTAATTAAGTGATCACAATGGCTGTGCTGAGCAGATACACGCTGCATGCGTTCACTCACATGGGGTCAGCCCCCTTCACGGAAAGCTGAGCAGAGATGCTTAAATAGTTCCCTCCTCTCTCTCTCTCTCTCTCTCTCTCTCCATCTATCTTATCCTCTTTCTTTCACACTTCTTTCCTTTCTTCTTGTTCAGTGAAAGCACCATGTCTTACTGCTCAATTGCATGAGCCGTCAATGTTTACAGCCTACCGGCAGCTTAGCATCATCCATGCAGAGCGTGTGTGCTGTGGTCGACATAATCACTCCATGCTGTGTGTGCGTGTGTGTAAAGGTGTGTGCACTTGTTTGCACTGGGCTTAGGGACATGTTTGTGTGTGTGCATGTGAGGTATGTACTCTGCAGCAGTGTGTAGTGCTGTAAGGGCACAAGCAGTCTCCCTGGCTGTGTTGTGTCCCCTGTCTCTCCCTGTGCAGGGAGAGTGTGCGCTTTGGGATGGTTGGATCTGTGGACTCTCAATGCCGCTTTTAAGCTTTGCATTAAAAGCCCTCCATGACTATTTCATGATCAATAAAATCGGCTTGAATTTTTAAAGGGTAGAAGCTCAAGCGAGTATTGAGTGGCAAGGATGGCCCATTCATGTGCTCTCCTGCGCTCATTGTGTGGCCCTGCTCACTCATGCTTCATCTTTACTCATTTAGCTTTTGGGAGCGCATAATATTATTGTCTACTTGTTTGTGACCCTATATTTATGTGTGGATGTGTGTCAAAAATATGTACTTGGGTATCCGTATGTGGGTACTGTGTGTCTCAATGCACCTTTGATTTTGAGTCAAAGTGTGCATCCCTTGTCATTCATTATATGTCAGTCTCTCTCTCACTCCCTCTCTCCCTCCCTCCCATCCTCCCTTCCATCTCTCTCTCTCTCTCTCTCTCTCTCTGTGTTGCAGCATGCATGTTTTGTGTGCTGTACTGCAGGACTATACTAAAGGAAGCCCTTCAGATCTCCTGACCTTGTTCCTGCGTGCATCAGCCGTACATTCAGATTTATGCATTAACTTTTTTCCCCCTCTCTCTCCCTCTCTCTCTCTCTCCCTCTCTCTCTCTCTCCCTCTCTCTCCCTCTCTCTCTCTCTCTCTCTCTCTCCCCCTCTCTGGTGCCGTCAGCTGAATTCAGATGAGAGCGATGGCTGGAGTTCGTCGCAGCTTTGCAGCTGTTTTTATTTCTGCCTCTTTCCTCTCCTGTCACGAGTGCCGGGTCCTCACTGTACACGCCTTGGTCTTCCTGCAGTCCTTCTCACATTCCCTCTCTGATCATTTACAGATGAACATGTCTCTGTGTGTAGATATTGCAGGTTTACACCTGACTTCTCCATCTTGTTTGTCCACTGCAGTGGGTAGAGACATGATGCTGTGTGAACAGCATAAAGCTACTTCATGCTCGTGCTGACAGCACCAAGCAGCCAAGCTAGATAATAGGATGGTTTGTGTCATGTCTGAGATCTTTCTTTGTTTCTGCATGGTTCTCTGCAATGCGCTTCGCCCCTTAAGAACCTCCTACCTCTACTCTCCCAGAACCTCTCTGTGTTGTCAGTAATGATTTTTCTACTCAGTGTACTGCATATATATCTGTGTGTGTGTGTGTGTGTGTGTGTGTGTGTGTGTGTGTGTGTGTGTGTGTGTGTGTGTGTGTGTGTGTGTGTGTGTGTGTGTGTGTGTGTGTGTGTGTGTGTGTGTGTGTGTGTCTGTATCTCTGTGAGTGTGAGTGTGAGAGATGCAGGGGGCAAGCTCACTACAGTATATTGATTGGCATCGAGGCCTGATGGGCAGTGGTCTCTCCCCTGCAGCACAGCCGTCTGCAGCCTCAGGTGCTGCAGGGTGGTTGCAGTAATGTTTGGCCAACATTCCCATATTCAAGTAGCACCCAGAGGCAGCCAGGCCTGGACTGGACTTTTGATGCGAGGACGACAGCTCGCGTCATGATTGATTGAGCATATTTCAGCCGTCATTGCAGAGGGTGTCTGAGCAGTTAAGATTTCGCCACTGATCAGCCCTGACTACTGATCAGACTGTGACGTTTCTTAGCTGGGTAATACAACACATGACAGGTCTAACAACAGTGAAACACTGGCTGAAGTGTGTTTCTCAAACAGATACATACACATAGAAACACATAGAAATGTGCACATCACATTACCATTTAAAGTGTGTGTGTGTGTGTGAGAGAGAGAGAGAGAGAGAGAGAGAGAGAGAGAGAGAGAGAGAGAGAGGGAGAGATTGCTCTGCACTATACCATGAGAGAGGCTCAAGGTGTACTGTAGAGCATAGAACATCTCTTAAAGGACATTTTCTGCAGGAGTCCTCTAGCACGTAAGCAAGCGTGGATTTTGTGATTCAGCCTTACTCCTCCCAGAAAGGCTTCTCCCTCCTTCTGTTTGCACTCCAATCTCCTAGTCCAGTACGCCTTCTCTTAAACCCTCATGTCCCTGCCCCGTAGATCCCTCTACAAAGCAGGGCTCAAATGCAGGTACCCCAAAGCTTTCACAAAAGCCTTTCCTTGTAACATCACAAGACCTTAAAACATCTTTTGATTTGCCCTTGCCAAGACTTGATCTGTGTTCCCCATGGGAAGCGTCTGGCCTGTTGATACGAGGGACACTTATAAGATTAAACCTGGAGGGAGCAGGAACAAAGGAAAGAAATGCATGTACAAAGCCTCGCCACGCACACTTATTGAGTCTTTTCAACCTCAAAGTATTGGGGCATTCAATTAGCTTGGGGAGGAATAATAGTGTTCTCTAAACCCTGTATTGTTGCTCTCCACAATTATGCAGCAATTTTTATATTTAAGAAACACACACACACACACACACACACACACACACACACACACACACACACACACACACACACACACACACACACACACACACACACACACACCATGCTACTTCTGAAGGCACCTTAAGAATTTCTTTGTTCACTTGATTAGAACCTGGAACATTACAAAATAGCCTTCTGGAGGAATCGGTCACTATTTTCATCTTTTATTTTGTATATTAAATGCCTTTTTGTTTGTTGTTTTTTAAAAACAGTATAAAATACACAATATTGCACATAATAAATCAATTGCACTTCTTTAAGGTACAGAGAAACATCTATATCTGTCTTTTTTTACGCTACAGTAAAACTATTCCAGAATTGAAACCCTTGATATACAAGATAGGAGGTGATGAAGAATAAGATGGAGCCAACAGAAAGCAGAGGGCGGGCGGGTGGCCTGCAGGTCATCTGGAACTCCAACTGGACCCAGCTGTGTTGTATCTCCATGTCTGTGTTGTGGTGTTCATCTGGAGAGACTGGATCAGTATGCCCTTTTTTAACAACACTTTGGCATGGTTTCCTGTATGGGGCAGTGCTTTTTGGCTTTGTGTACTAGAACAGTATTCTCTGCTAGCTGTTGAGTTCAGTTGATCCCTATCAAACTACTCCTCTCTCACTCTGAAATGTCATTAGCCCTGTTGCGCTGTACAACATAGAAATCACCTCACATCAAACAAGCTAATTTCTTTCTGTAGTTTTCTAGCCATTGCTCTTACAAATCAACATGGGCTGCTAGGCTTTTTAAACAACAATTATAATATTAATCATATTATTAATAATTTTAAATTTCACATTTTATAAATTGCTACTTGTTATGTATTTGCTGGAAAAGCTAAAAAAATCAGTGGATTTCAACTGGTCTGTAAAAAGCATGCAAGGCAGCAGCTTGCACACGGCACCAACATGAGCTTTTTTTTTTTACTAACGGGACACAGTCATTCCTGATTCACCTGGTGTGTGTGTGTGTGTGTGTGTGTGTGTGTGTGTGTGTGTGTGTCGGGGTGTGTGTGTGTCGGGGTGTGTGTGTGTGTGTCGGGGTGTGTGTGTGTGTCGGGGTGTGTGTCGGTGTGGGTGTCTGGACAGCTGTTTGTGAACACACTGTGTGTGGTTTTGAATAGCAGGAAATTATAGCATCCCTGCAAGGACAGTCATGACCAGTCACTTCCTCTGGAGTGTAATGGTGGATGGTTGTCCATCGCACACTCTGCCCTGATGGTGGGAGAAGTTTTCTTTTTTCAGTGCACATTTTTTGTGTGTGTGTGTGAACGGACAGTGTGATGACTGACTAGCATAGCGTGTGCATGAGAGGTTGTTTACTGTGGGTTTAAATATTTAACATGGGCAAACCCTTTAGTTTAAGTAATGTGTACATTTAAAGTCAACATCTCTTTGCCTAATGGCTTCAGATAAACAGATTATGAGAGTTGAGTGAATGTGAAATTAAGAATCGTATCAAAATCATTTGCTGTTACCAAATATGTAATCAATTTGACAGCAGCCTCACAGTCCAATAAATCTGATAAGTGAGATATAGTTTATATATGTTTATAGAAAAGCATGTCGTTTCGTAGATGCTTTAACAGATGAATCTAGAAAAATAAGTGTTCGTCGTGTATTCTGTATATTTTCTTCTTTTCAAAGTCAGTGGATGAAGTGAAATGTACTAGAGATCCAGATCTACAAACTCCCATCAGTCAAAACCTCTTCTCCACCACTGTCTCAGGTTATCAAAATATAATCCACATCTGTCCTGATATTTGTGATGGCTCCTCCATTAGTCCTCTTGTTCTGCAGAATGATCACTCTTCTTACCTTAGTCTTAAGGGACCATGTCTCTCAGCCACTCTGAAATTTGTGCTTTGTCATTATGCTGATATGCTGTTAGTGTAGATTATTCAAAAAAGAAAAATGAGACTGCTCTCTCCTTTCGATCAGCCATCTCCTGTTGCTTGCTTCCAATAAGAGAGTAATGAAATGTCCCATTCAAATGAAGCTCAAACAGTAATTAAAAGAGGTATTTGTAGCCTATAATTACCAAATTGTAAGTCCATAGGCATGAACCGCATGAGAAAAAAAAAAAACATCAAGTTAATCCAATTTTGCTTCTCACCTTGCTGATCTGCAAGTAAGTTGCCGTGGTGTAATTTCACGCTCAACATCAGGAAATTAGTTCAAAAATAAAATTCAATCCTTTTTGGGAACCGTGACCAAAAAAGCAAACAAATCAATTGTCAGCAACACTGGGACAGTCCCCCCCCCCCCCCTTCCGTCCCACGCTCAGTGCAGCCCATGTCATTTGACCTCTAGGTGGACAACTCCCGGGTGCGGACCGAGCAGACTTGTGGGTCATTGGCTGTCAGAACGGCTGGTTCTAACTTCTTATTTGAAATATATTGGTTTACTGTCTGGATCCAAGTGAAGAGTTGATGAGTGAGCAGGGGCTTGGGGTCCAGGGGCCTCGTCCTCATGGAGGGCGTCGGGGTGGGTGCGGAGTGCTGGGTGGAGTCATAGGAACCAGAGTTTCCAGCGCCCGTGCTTCTTGGCCTCGGCTTTGGCCTTGCGCTTGGGGGTGGAGGTGAACGCTTCGTGGCTGTAAGGCAGGGAGGGGAAGGGCGAGTCGTCGGTGGGGCACAGGCGCTTCATCAGCGGCTGCAGCTTGTCCTCCTGCTGCTTGAAGTCCAGCTCCACACTGCCAACACACGCACACACACACACAGAAACACACACAGAAACATAGTGTCAAACACAAGCATGATGCCATCACATGTTGTCCACTACCACTCTATGTTCAGACAACATACAGAAAGTGCAACTAATAACTGATTCAAGTAGAAACTTCTAATATTTTGATAGCACTATAGACACGTTATTCATTGTAATCTTTGGCAGCAAGAGAACTTTGTGAGCCTTGATGTATTATTCAGGCAGAAATGATGGATTCAGGTGGTGAACAGAGTTTTGCTCTGTGCTGCACTGCAGGAAAGAACAAGTAGAAAAGCCCAACCTGCCCGTTGGAGCCTACTGACGTAAGAGCTAGCCAGCCCTAATGTCTGAGCTGAATAGGATTTGCTCATAATTCATAGTCTGTCAGCACAACCTGGGTTTGTGCATCTCAGAGGAGAAATGTGTGGTGCAATGCTGTGAGAACATCTGTGTGTACATGTGCCAGTGTGTGTTTGAGAGAGAGAGAGAGTGTGTGTGTGTGTGTGTGTGTGCGTGCGTCTGTGTGTGGGTATTTTTATATCTGTCTCTTTCAGTCTTCCCAGGCGCACGCCATTGTGGCTGTGAGTCAGGCCTCATCGGGATCAGTGTGTTCCTGTGGGACCCGTGGCCCCTGTGCCTGGGTGTGACCTCCAACACTCGGCTCTGGCCTCCGCTTGCACCCACCCCCACCCCGTCCTGACCCGTATCTTTCCCCCCGACTGAACAGGGCACACTCATTTGCCTTTATTACCCTCAAACGCCCCATCCGCGCCTCGTGTCACTCTGCCTGCATTGCATCAGCCGCTGCCCACTTTTAATCATGACTCACATTCGGTTGGGTAAACAGGATTATTTTTAGTATAGGAAAAGGTCACCGTAGGTGGAAGCAATAACATTCAATTTACTGAGGCCCCGGTAATAGCCTGGTATTTAGAGCTATGAGACGCACAGTCACAGGTTAGCAGGAGGCTGCACTGTGGACCGCCTCGTCTCCCATGGCATCCTTCAGTGCAGGACACCGGCCGGCCCGACTGCGAGCTCAGCCGGCCGCTTGTCCCTCTAAGGTCAACAAAAGAGCAGCTCTTGGGTGGTTGCTTACAGCAAGTGGAGGTTGCAGCTCGTCCTTGTCTGAAGGACTTTTCCTCTCGGCCTGAATCGTAACGCTTAACACCCTTCATTCTCAATGGCAGTGTTGTCGGAATTGGTTCTGTTGTGAATTGTCACCAGTCAGAGCTCCATATGCCAGTAGCGATGTTGTTTACTATTGGGAGGCGGAGAATATGAAAAGGAAGTAGTAGCTTATACTAGTGCTTGCCGTTGTGATGCGTACTGTGCAGTGATGTTGGTAAGTGGGGTATGGAGTGGTGGAGGGGGGGAGGTTTATCTCAGTGAGCCTTCATCCAAGGGTATGGTAATCTGTCGCCCACCACCTCTCCGCCTGCTGCTGCCACGCTGAGCTAAATGCAGAGGTTAAAGCGCTTGGACCGGCGAGTGAGAAGAACTTAATCCACTAAAGCACTCTCCTGCCCACCCACTCTCCTTGGACTAAGGAGGCTGTGGTTCAAAGGGATACAGAGCTCTCTCCCTTCCTCGCTCACTCACTCTCTCTCTTGTTCATGCATTTTGACTGTGTGTGTGTGTGTATGTGCATGTGTGTGTGTGTGTGTGTGTCTGTGTGCTTGTGCATGTGTGTGCGTGTGTGGCCAGGCAAGCCGGGGTAAAACCTGGATAGTATTATTCCAACCAAGGTCCAAGCTCTCAGGCCTTGGCTACAAAGCTGATTGGTTGATTAAGAGGAGACAGTGCAGCCATCTTATCAGGCTTTATTCAGGGCACTCACTCTAAACTCTAATGCTTTTGTCTGGGTCTGACCTTGTGAAGGAAGCGAAAAACTTGGATCTTGCCACTGACGTATCTTTCTTTTTTCTTTTTAACAGCAATTTCAGGTGAAAGGAATCTGGATACATCTTTAGTGCTTTATTCCTCTTAAATCCCCCAGCAATGAGAAGCCGTGTATGTCAGCACTGAGAAGTTATTGAGAGCTGGAACCCCAAGGACTGATATTTGACTGCATTATACAGTGTGCTCAGCTCCCTAAGCATTAGAACAGTCTCATTGCTCTTCTGGAGTGTTGCAACATTACTAGTGTAGGTCCAGACTTTTAAGAAAACTAGACTAAGGAAAACTCAAATTTGCCTTTGAGCCTCACAGGTCTCTCAAATGTGTAGGCGCACCGGTAATGGTTTTGTACACAGGGAGAACCAAGGTAATTTCTGGATTTTCATATCCTATTTTCAAACTTAAATGCACAGCAGGGTGACATCTGTGTGTGTGTGTTTGTGTGTGTGTGTGTGTGTGTGTGTCTGTGTGTGTGTCGGTGTGTATGTCCGTGTTTGCCAGAGAAGTGAATGTTTTGGGCTGGTATTGGACAGTCAGCACTTTTCAGCTCTGTGAGTCAGGACTTTACAAGAAGGCAGAGTGCACTGTGCCTATTAGCAAATGAATCACTCTGCAGAGCCGCGTAATTACAGCCTCATCAATCCAGCCCTGTTTGCCGCCCTGTTAGGGCCGCGGGCTTCATGTCAACTGCACAGGAGACACCCATAGATGAGCCAGTGTCCAATAACCTGGTCAAGAAAGCAAGGTAGCTGATAAAAAGCAGCATTGGACAAACCTCAGAAATGTGTTTCAATCTCAGCGTAGAGACACATTTAAAGGGAGGGTGGTACAAAACAATGTTTTGGGTTTGAAGAGGATGTGAAAAGTGTGGGTAGCTGTAAATATGGGTATGCACTATTGTGGGACTTGCATGTCATTGTAATAAAAAAATAAAACAGCAAGTATAGTTACTGAAAATTAGATTTTAATCTAATGCTAATAAAGAATTTCTAGGCTACCAAAGCTTTTCAAATGTACCTACATTTAATTTAGGTAGGTATATTTGTGTTACCCTGTATATATCTGTAATTGTCTACATTTAATATAAATCTGAGTTTACAATACTTGATTGAAAATCTCAGTCACTTTATTGACAATGATGTTGCCCATACACTAGACAACTTTGAGTTTTATAGTCACAAACTATGATTTTGCAAAGAGGTCACTATTTAGAAGACTGCCACTAGATTCTTTCCAGTTATTCACCATTGTGCACCAGATATCAACAGAAACTCAATGAGGCTTGAATAAACAACACATAACCTAACCATAGCCAGCATTGTTACATGTGCGACATCCCCAACCTGCAGTGTTGTGTATAATGACATCAAATGACCTCACGTTGTCACTAGGGGTGGGCGATATGGACAGCAAATAATATCTCGATATTTTTTGTGATTTTGACGATAACGATAATTAGTCGATATCCTTGATTGTAAAAGTCTGAGTTTGCCTACTTTACAGCTCATTATTTATGAATAGCATCAATACAATAATAACCAATAACCTAACCTGTGACTTTGTAACCAAATCAACCAATGCATTGGTTACTCTATGACACATTTCCAATTTTGCCCCCACTTGTGTGTGTGGCAATGACATGGTCTAGCCAGCTAGCTACATTAGAGAAGATGACTAGGCCTAACAGTTTCCCAAGAGAAAGTCTGAAGCTGAAGTTCCTTTCAAAAACCTTTACTTAGGATTCACTGTAAAACTAAGCAGACCAACAGAGTACATATTGGTTATTTCCTTCCATGTTTTGTTTAAGAGAAAGCATTCCAAGTTACAGAATAGAAACTGATGCGTTAGCTTATGGCTAATGTATATGAGAAATCCCATAGAGATACTAACGGTTAGCATAATCGATACACGTAGAGCGAACTTCAGTCAATTTACAAAAGGGTTACATGAGAAGAGTTATTTGTTTACAACTGACTATTAAAATACTCAAAGGCATATAATACCATGTAGGAAAAAATGTTACTGTCTCATCAATGCTACATGAACAGAAGTAGCTGCATAAAATCCCAAGTAGGCTACGTCTTGATCTCACTACACAAAATAAACATTAGGCCTGTGTGTGACAAGGTGGACCCACTAGCATCATGTGACACTTGCTCTGCTGCAACGGGGCTTCTCTTGCATACACCTCCTGGATTTAGTGAATGAATGGGGTTTCAATGCGTGATTTTGAGTGTTTTTTCCCCATAAGTAATTTAAATACTCGATAATGTAAATTTGCACATTGTTAAAACAACAATCACGATATTATCGCAGACGATAGGCTATATCGCCCACCCCTAGTTGTCACCATATGTGGGATTGTGTGAAGGTAAAGTGTTTAGATGTATAGAAGTAATTTTGGGCAGTTCATTTGATTTCAATAGTTTCAATAATCCTGTATGACTGTACTGCTTCCTGTTTGGTCCTGGAGAGAGCTCACTTATTGTTTTTTCCATTTTTTTTATTGTTTTTTTTTTATTGTTCATCCACATCACTATTTGCATGAGCCGAGACTGAAAGACTAACGTCAAGACAAGAAAAGCCCTTACACTAAACTGTTAAGATGACAGGAATGCACCACAACTGCAGTAAAACTCCCATAATTTCATTCCGACTTTAGAAATTAAGTCTCCAACCATGAAATTGCTTGAAAACCGCATGGTGTAAGCCCAGCATAAGATGTGCAATCAAAAGGCAACTCTTTTGCTCTGAGGAGGTTGGTGATGAGAAGAGGCAGGTAAATCTAGACAGACGAGTGGAGTCAAGCATTAGCTGCTTTAGCCTCAGGTGATATCCTGAGAAAAATAGGGTGCCAACGTGATGAATTTGTGCATATTGTCTTTCTTCAGTGAATATGCCACCCCTACCACAAGCACGGGTAATACTGCGATGTTTCTGAAAGACACATGAAGTAACATCGCAGAAGCCTTTTGAATTATAAATAAAGCTTGCATGTCTTTTTCCTGAGGAATTGCAAAAGGGCTGTCTCACTGTGTGATAAGGAATTCCTCAGTTATCCAAATTAACTTTGAATTATGTTGGCCTCATTTCTTAGGTGCGTGTCCTCAGCGTTTTTAATTCACAGTGTCGTCCTATTGAAAGCACAGGACTAAACTCCAGGAGAGACACTGAATTGAGGCAGGAGCGCTTAACTGTGCGGAACACCTCCACGCTAGCTTTGATGGCGCTTATTCCCTGCTCAGAGACCTTTGTTTATTCAATCATTTCTGCCTGATGGCCAGGCGTCTTGTGTAACATAGCGGGCCGTGGCACTGGGTAGAGATGGAGAGGGACTCGGAGAGAGGGAGGGGGACTGCAAGAGAGAGGCTTGCTGTATTTGTCTGTTTCTAAGCTGTAATTAGCCACCAAAAGGCATTGAAAAGCATGCATACCCCCCTGCCATTGTAGCTCTCCTTCTCACCACACAGCTTAGAGCAGCTTTTCCTCTTCAGTCGACACTCCATTCAGAGAGAGTGAGAGATGATTCCACCCCTCTCTGCCCTTTGAAATAAGCTTATTACTGCAGATATGCTCCGTCCCATCCTCTTGGCAACAATTTAATATCAGGGATGAACATGTGCTTGTAAGCGTTGTACAAAGCTTATGTTCACCACATATCCACCATAGGTGTCTCTTGCGCTTAATGTTAATTGCATTAGAGCACCCCCTACCACACACACACACACACCGCCTCTCTTTCTCACCACGTTGCCATAACTGGTTGTCCCTGCTTAGGTCCTGCTTTCTTTCATTTCATCCATGTTCTTTTCCTCCTCCGTCGTTTCTTCCTCTGAGCAGTGTTATTACACAATACCCCCCCCCCCCCCCCCCCCCCCTTCCTGTCTGTGTTGGGGAAGACCAGTGGATGTCTCTGCTGAATTCTCAGTATAAATCATTCATCTCACAAGTGTCTCTCTGGTGGATCTCCTCACAGCTGTCACGGCTATTGTGAGCGCGCGCGGCCCGCCAGTGTCCTCTGCTGATGGTGGGAATACTGCAGTGTTTTCATGTGTGAGGGGCTCATTAAAATGGAACATCTGCATGTTCTGAGCTACTGTAACGCACACATGTTCCATTCCCATGGCACCTCAGGGGCTCCGAGCCATCGTGTAGGACGCTCATGTTATATTTTTTACGCACACTGAAGTGTGTGTGTGTGTGTGTCCTACTGGCAGACTAATCTAACCCTGCACAGGCAGACCTGCCAACCTGCACGCATTTTGCGTAGCAACCACACAGTATCAAAGTACTCCGGTACGATTTTTTACTTAAAACTACAGTACATGAAAACAAGCAAACATCCAACTTCTCTGGAAAGCTCCCTGGAGTGTGTGAATTAGAATCTCCCGCAGATCTATTTCATGCAAGGGTACGAGACCAGTGAGAATGACAGACAGAGCTACACTATGGTGGTGATGTTGGAGGTGTGTAGCCCAGAACACTTCAGCTCTGTTCCAGCAGAGTCAGCTCTGGGAGCACACACACTCATTAGCAAAGTGACCGAGTGAGGAGATAATCATCTCCTCTCTGAAAGAAAGATTTAAAAGTCTCCTAATGAAAGATTCATTATTCTCCGACTGGCACCTCTCTCTTATCACTCCTCAGCCCCTCACCGTCACCGTCACCGCACTGCTCACCACCATGCCCTGAATTACCTCCTTCATCAAGGTGGGGCTTGGGCACACACACAACCACACACACACAGCGTCATTTCACATGCTCATGCTCCCATTAGGATACATTCATCATCTCGTAAAGGTGCATTCCATGATCATAAGATCATACACTTTTTGTCAAATTAAGCCAAGTGCTCCTGACACTTCACTAGCTCTGTGTGTTGTTTGTACTAACAATGGGAGCCATAAACAGTTCATAAACAGTCCCAGACAATCAACACAGTGCCTCAGGATCACAGAAGGGAGAGGTGTGATTTGATGGCTGTTGGGCTCCAATATTAAGTTGGCACTCTGCGTAGCATTGATGTTGTGTGATACGGAGTGGTGCTGCTGTGAGGCAGGTCTAGTGATTTGTTTATTAATGTTGTCTTGATATCAGGTGAATATGATTTCTCCCATCATTATTTTGTCACTTGATCTGACAAGAACATATTTTATAGCTTTGATCGGTATGGTGTCTGAAAACACACACACACACCATATTCTTCTGAACCTGCCCCTCCTTTCTCCCCCCACACATTCCACCAGCCTCAGACTCCCAAGTATCTCAGTATCTATGGCAACCAGCTGCCACGGTCAAAAGCCAGGCTATAGTGTTCAGTGTGCAAAACATTACAGTAGGACAAAGCGAAAGATCGGCTATAAGGCAATAGCAGTGACTGGCCAGACAGCGCTTGAGTATCATTCACGAGCAGTGAAGTAATCAGCTCAGCTGGCTTTAGTTCTGCTTCATGGTAACTCAGTTTTGCAGAGGAAAATAAACAAGCAAACACTCACACAAACAAACAAACAAACATTTCTCCTTCCCCTCGCTGGCTGTGGATAAAACTGTAGCTGTGCACTCCCAGTTAGAGCTTATGTGGGAGACATTTGTGTTTGTGTACGTTAGCTAGCTGCGCTAGCTCAAGCCTGATGCTTATCGTTGGATGCGACTGGTCTTTAATTATTCCCAGAAATGTTATCGGCTGGAAATGATCTTCAATTAATGAGTCATTAGACATGAGCTGCTGAGCTGCAGATCGGCCCAGTAGATGGGAAGGGACTCCTGTTTGTTTATCTGAGGAGCGGGCCAAGTCACAGACTAAACTTAATGAAATTATACTGTATTTTGGACTTATGGGATTGACAGCCTGACGTGTCGGAGTTTTCCTTTTTTTTTTAGCGACATTTTCTTCAGCTGAGATAAGCTGTGTGGGATTTTTGCTGTGAGGTCTAGTTAACAGCTGCAAACCAAGCCCATACTTAAGAATTGATTACAGCTGTACTGTGAGCTGAAATAAAGTGGTCATCTGAGATGGGTGAAAATGGTCCCTCTCTGGGCCAGCTGCCTGTCTGTACCTGGTGGTGCGGTCACCAGCCTTAGTCCACGTGTATTGTGTGCGGTGACTAAATTAGATTACATCCTTTCTGGATGAACAAAGGGCCAAGGAGGTGGTGCGGTTGAAAGCGGCCTCCTAAAATTCAGACACAGAGCCCTTTTTAAATCCGCTGTCATACCACCAGTCTCTTTATGTGCCATTTGGTGTTCCTCTGGCCCAGATTATGGATCACCCTGGGAAAATGAAATGAAAGTGCAATCATCATTTCTGCCCCCTATTTCCCTTTCATGGACATCGCATTAAGCAATCTGGCTGTGCCCAGCCCTGTTATATTATTGCCATCTTTTGGAAATGGAGGGAAGGACTGAAGTAGGAAGGAGGGTGATTGAGAAAGTGAAAGTAAGATGGATGAACGGAACACTGACTTAGTGTTGGAGCGAAGGAAATAGGAAGGCGGGAGGAGGAACGCGGGAGCGGAAAAGGCTGGTGCCGTGCGGGAAATGTGTCCCCTTATTTACCGGTGTGGCGTGTCGGCGAGTGAGCGAGGCCATTGATCTGAGCGCTGGTGCCCCTGGGCCAGTCCGGCGATATGAGGATACAGTAGCCCACCACCAGCACTGTGTGTGCTCAGCTCCAGCTCTGTGCTGAAGTGCATTACCATGATTTATGAGCACACACAGCCCAGGACTCGGTTTGATCAGTAAACGAGTTTGATAATAAACAGAGGGATGAGTGATTTACCACTGGCCTGTCTCCACACACACACACACACACACACACACACACACACACACACAGGCAGAGATACGATACTCTGCAACGCATTTATGTAGATATATGTCCCCTCACTCACTGTAGTGCTGCATACATACCTGCACTTATTCATTTGTATGCAGGCACATTTGCCCATAGACAAAATCACAAATCCATACATTTGTATACTATATGCTGCCTGCCTGCTCAGCCTCCAAAGCCTATACTGATATCCAGCGACAGATCGTGGGTGAGAGCATGTGTGAAGATGAATGAGCTGTAGGGACACCCATGCACTGAAGACGCATATTTTCATATTTCCATATTTTCCTGTGTCTGTGCCTTTGATCACGAGCCGGGAAAAAAGATGTATTTCATTGTAAGCTGTTCTCTCCTTTCATATATCTTACTGTCAAAGTCTCCCTTTCTCACTCGCTTTTTTCACATATGCCTATATAAATGTACACACACACCGTTTGGATAGACCGGAGAAAGGTGGTTTTGGTGTATCTGTGTATAATTAAATTGCCTTTTTAATCCTTGCCCTCTGAATGAGGCTGCTAAATTTGATTCCATGTCCTGTGCTAGGAATACAGTGTACCATCTTATCTCCCTTGATGTCTGCTGCTGTTGTTTTTTTTACAAATAGACACATGGCATGTGTCGTTTCCCAAACATCTCTTTGGACCCAAAGGCCGCTGCTGTTGTCAGGGCGATGTCGGCGGGGCTGTGTGCGTTGGCGTGAGGGCCAGAACAGCGCTGCTGTGTCAGCTGTAGCAGCACGCACCCGTCGCAGCCTCCCTCCTCCGCGTGGTGGTTTCCACATCACACGGCCCATATGCTCTGCTAACGGCACGCAGATTTGCCATCCCCCGAGGTCCCCTCTTTGTGTTCATCAATCCCGGTGCGCAGGTTGCGGGAGACGAAGGGATGCGACTTCTTCTCTTTCTTTTGCTCTACTCTATCCCTCTTTTTTACTTTGTGAGTCTATCATGCTGGAGACACTCTGAGGGTGAGCTTGTCACTTTGATGGCTCTGCTCACTGCACACAATCAGAACCATTGGAACAAGTCATTTTATTTGTTTGGGTAATGGTTGGTTATTGATATTGGTTTTGACCATCAATTTCTTCCCCTCACTCTCTAGCAATATGTGGTACGGATTCAGCACTGTGAACATGCTTCTCACCTCCACCACTAGTGCTGCTACTCACAGACGGACAGACGGATGAGGGTGGAGGTGGGCAGGTGGAGGTGGGGAGGGGAGGTGGGGGTATTAGTGTCTCACCCTTGGCCCTGCTGGTGCTGAGCAGCCAGGAGGAAGGCTGCTGTCTCTAAATAGACTTGCACCTCTGATAGGGTGATGAGCAGCAGAGACACAAAAAGAACTGTCAGGAGCATGTCAAGCCACCCGCACAGGCCCCTTCTGAGAAGCCATCCCTCTCCCTCCCTTTCATACATGCTATGCTGGGAATGCTGCTAGCTCGTGCTAATTACATGTATGGCTATAAGGCAACTAAAAATGCTTCTGTTCTTAGTAATTAGCCGATTAATGCTTTTGCTTTCACACAGGCGCTCTCGCTCTCGCTCTCTCTTGCACACACACTTCAAAATGTACACCGTACTCAGAAAGTCAGGACTGTGGGCAAGAATATGTTAAAAGCGCTCACTGCCATTGTACACCCATAGCTGGAACATCAAAGTTAGCCGTGTCTGTTCACCTCTGAACACTCAGCTTTGCTTTCCGGCCCTGCAGATGTTGGCTCTTTGGTATGTGTTTGTCAAAGTCAAAGTCAAAGTCAAAGTCAGCTTTATTGTCAATTTCTTCACATGTTCCAGACATACAAAGAGATCGAAATTACGTTTCTCACTATCCCACTACCCCCTTGTGTGAGCAAGTATGATGTACAGTTTAAACGCTCCCTTAGGTAAAGGATTTATGAGTCTGACTGGTTGGCTCAGAAGTTCTCTACTCGACCCCTTAATGTCGTCCGGAATGGAAAGATCCCTCTGGGACACCCTAATACCCATAAGCCCCAGGCTGAATGCCCCCCAGAGACCCATCCATGTGGTCAGGAGAGGGAAATGGGTCCCTCTTTGCCCTGAGGGTGTGTGTGTGTGTGTGTGAGCTTCTCGCACAGCTTGTCCCACAACACAGACAGGAGTAGAGAGCGGTGTCTTCGTGCACTGCTTGAGGTGTTTGTGGCTGCACTGCTCTGGGAGGTCTGAGCCAGCTGTGTTTAGCTCAGTTAGCATATCTGATGGTGCAGAGCTCCATGCTCTCCCCTTTCCCTCTCCCTTGCGTGACTGGCTATCCGGCTCCACACTCTTAAATACTTCAGTTGCCCTTCTCTCTCTCTGTCTTTGTTTCACTCTCTCTCTTTCTCTCTCTCTCTCTCACACACTCACACACACACACACACACACACACACACACACACTCTCACACACACACACACACACACACACACACACACACACACACACACACACACACACACACACACACACACAGAGCATCTTGGCAAACCTCAGCTGCAGCTCTGTGTGAAGTTGTTTTAACCCATGTTTTATGGAAGTGTTTGTGAGACATGGAGGCTCACTGTGACCTCAATAGCATCTGACTGTGAGTGGGGGAAAAGGTCTGCGCAGACAGCTTAGTACCATGACAAAGCAGTTTTTTTTCTGCTGCAACACTTAACAGAGACGAAAGCGCTTCAGTCATTTTGTTTACTCATCAGCAGCTCTCCCATGCTCAGCTCACTGCTATCCAGTTCGGTTATATCCATGATCAGCTCATTCTCGCTTTCGTGCTTTGAATTGCCCCATCAAGATGGCGTGTGTGTGTGTGTGTGTGTGCGTGTGTGTGTGTGTGTGCTATAGAGAGAGACAGAGCAAGAGCGAGTATGTTGGAGCATTTGTGTGGATTTGCACATGCATCTCTCCTCAGTGCTCACAGGCCACTCTGATGTCCCTTGTTCCGGCAGGCGCCCCACACTTGTCTTATCCCTGACCTCCGTTTTAGTGCTAGAGGACAACACGAGTTTGTGTGTTCCGGACAAAGAGGGGGGGTTCAAAAAGAAAAGTAGCCACCAACCTGTAAATAATGCATGCGCTGTTCCGACACGTGTCGCAGTTGGCCGTGTCCTGTCCCGTTCGATAGGAGAGCCTGCGGGGAGATAAGAGGGGGAATGAGTAATTACGAGGCCTTGTTTAGCCGCTCCCTGCCCATTTGCTGCCTGTCTCGTCCGCTTCGTCATTCCTCATTATCTGGCCGGCCCCCACCTCGCCTATATTCCCTCCATCACCGCCGCTGACGCCGGAGGACACAGATGACACAGAGAGAGAGAGAGAGAGAGAGAGAGAGAGCGTGCTCAGCAGGTGGAGGAGGACAAAGAAGGAGGAGAGGATGGGGGGATGGAGACGGGAGATGCAATAATCTAGTTGTGGTGCCGAAGTGAGGAAGTCTCAGGGAGAGGCTATCTGCAGGGAGGGATCAGGGGGAGCTGGGCTGCGATCCTATCTGAGATTGGCATCTCCGATTACATTGGCTTTGATGAAGATGTATGCTTATTGTTCTTTTATGGAAGACAATTGGGTTTTACTGTCAAACCTCAGGATTTATAGATAAGCAACATTTTGTTTTGACACGATGCCTAAACAGACTTGAGTGAATCATGTTTTCGGTCACTTGCTCCCAAGGTCAGCAGTATTTTGTTTGTTGAGCCTGTACCACTCTGAGGCCGAGGGAGAGCGCTCCCTTCAGGGGGCATTGTCCAGTCACCTGGAAAGCTCATGCCTGATCTCTTTTGATTCGGTTACAAAATAGCTTGTCTATAAATGAGGCCTTTGTGTCCTTTACGCTTTTCTAACCCCCTTCATTCCCCAGGGGCCACTCCTAGCAATGATTCTCCTTTAATGGTGCTCTGGGCACTGGTCAGAATCATTCGGCCATTTGTCTGATTAGCTTAAGTATTCATTGTTGATGCAGATCCTAATATGGAGTGTCATCAAATATGAGAGACAAATGCATACATTACAGGCTTCTCACTTGTAATAATATACAAGGTGTTTACTGTGTGTCCCAACTGTTAGTTAGTTAGTGTGTGTGTGTGTGTGTGTGTGTGTGTGTGTGTGTGTGTGTGTGTGTGTGTGTGTGTGTGTGTGTGTGTGTGTGTGTGTCGGTGTGGGTGTCTGGACAGCTGTTTGTGAACACACTGTGTGTGGTTTTGAATAGCAGGAAATTATAGCATCCCTGCAAGGACAGTCATGACCAGTCACTTCCTCTGGAGTGTAATGGTGGATGGTTGTCCATCGCACACTCTGCCCTGATGGTGGGAGAAGTTTTCTTTTTTTTTTTTACTAACGGGACACAGTCATTCCTGATTCACCTGGTGTGTGTGTGTGTGTGTGTGTGTGTGTGTGTGTGTGTGTGTGTGTGTGTGTGTGTGTGTGTGTGTGTGTGTGTGTGTGTGTGTGTGTGTGTGTGTGTGTGTGTGTGTGTGTGTGTGTGTGTGTGTGTGTGTGTGTGTGTGTGTGTGTGTGTGTGTGTGTGTGTGTGATGCTACTTAGATCTTTGAAACGCAGCCTCATTTGTAAGCGCATTTGCCGTTCGGTTCAGCCGTCACTCTGACTTCCTGGTTTGGGAGTGCTGCCATTGTTTGACATAAGAGCAGCTTGGGCTCCCCCCAGGGCATCACATAACATGAGAGAGCGCTCCCACAGTCGGAGCTAGTCAGCAGCTGTAAGATCCTCGGCATGATGGATATGGACCCGAGGTGCTCTTTCACACTTTGAAGTCAGCCCTTGCCTTCATGTCTACGTCCTAGTGTGTTTAAGCACTTTTAGCATCACATAGCCATTCACAGTAGAAGTGCTATGACATTCATCTGGTACAGAGTGCTTAGTTGCCCAAAAGGAGTTAGCACATTTTTGTAAGGGAAAAAGGCTCTGTAATTGCAATTCATCACCATGCGTGATTTATTATGAGTAAAATTCACCATAAAATGCAGATAAATGATGCCTGAAAAGTCAGTGATTAGTTTTTTGTATCCCATTTATTTGCCTAGAAAAATGCATTGTGAGACCTCTTTTTGTCTGTGTGTGTGTGTGTGTGTGTGTGTGTGTGTGTGTGTGTGTGTGTGTGTGTGTGTGTAGTGTTGAGATGGCACTGTCGTCTCTGTTGACTCTTGTGTTTGTCATTATGATTTGGGCATGTGTATCTGTGCGGTGCCCTGCGGAGTGCCTGCCACTGTGAGATCCTGAGTGGCAGCAGCAGCAGCAGCAGCGAGAGGAACCGGAGCAGACCGGTGTCGCTGCCGCGCTAATAAAAATTAAAAGTGCTGCGTAAATCTCTCCGCGCCTGTCTGATGCCTTTCACCCCCTCTGGCAGCTATACTGCGTGTGTTCATATCGATACCGCTCTTATGAGCGCTGCTCTGGGACAGTGGTCAGATGGCTGTAAAAATGAAAGGCGGTCTTCGGCCGCGCTTTGCCACAAGTAATTACTGCGTGTCCCTGCTCGCCTCTGTTGACTTGGAGGAAGAGGGGAAGAGAGAGAGAGAAGGAGAGAGAGAGAGTGAGGGAGCGAGCCACAGAGGGAAGAAAGGAGTAGAGTGTGGTGACCCTCAGCCCATCCTGCATTCTGAGCACTGATCTGGCTCGATGGTCAGATCGATAGTGCTGATGGGACATCCAGGCACGTCTCGCTGGCTTTCTCTAACCCTCCTCCCGCCCCCTCCCCTCATTCCACCCCCTCTTTCTATTCTTCTTGACGTCTCTCTGTCGGCCTCTGTCTGTCTGACCCTCTCCCTTATCTGTTGTGGGCCGTGCGCTGTCGCTCTCTCGCTCCCTGTCCACTCCGGCTGTCCCTCTCCCACACATCTGTTAGATGAGGTGAAATAATGGCAGGGATTTCTATTTCACCGGCGTCTGTGGAGAGCGAGGCCAACTCTGCCATTAGCCAGCTCAGACTGACGGAATCTGAGCACAGCCTACTTAGGGCACCAAGGTGTGCTCTTCTGAAGGGCACCATGGCCTGTGTGTGTGTGCGTGTGCGTCTGTGCGTGCACGTCCAGTTCTAGAACAGGTAGATGAGGAGTGATTACGGAGCAGGACAGTTACAGTTGCTGTAATTAATGGCCGTGCCATAGTAATGCTTAGGTGTGGAGTTTATTTGTGGCTAGAGCATATCAGTAATGGGGCCGGTGAGTTATTCCCAGCAGCACGTGTGTGTGTGTGTGTGTGTGTGTGTGTGTGTGTGTGTGTGTGTGTGTGTGTGCAAGTGCGAGGGCGTGCCGTGGGCATCGCTGCGCTCATGGTGGGGTTCTCTCCCTCAGGAGCCCAGGATGTCAGGGGCAGCTCTTGGCACGGCGCCCCTCCGGGGCTGCCAGAGCACGACTGCTCACTCTCTCTCTCTCACTCTCTCTCTCTCTCTCTCGCTCTCTCTCACTCTCTCTCACTCTCTCTCTCTCTCTCTCACTCTCTCTCTCTCTCTCTCTCTCTCACTCTCTCTCTCTCTCTCGCTCTCTCTCACTCTCTCTCTCTCTCTCTCGCTCTCTCTCACTCTCTCTCACTCTCTCTCGCTCTCTCTCACTCTCGTTCTTTCTCGCTCTCTCTCGCTCTACCAAAGGCAATTTGTGGCGTCCACCCCTCTCCCCTCCTCTCCCTCTCCCCTCCCTAACCTGGCTCCAGCACCGGAGATAATGTGTGAGTAATGGGGAGGCATGAGAAGATTCTAATTCTACTCCCCCCTGTCCGAGAGACAGGACCCAGCGTGGGGGGGGAGCCATCACCGCCTGATTACTCAACAACACCAGCCAGCCTCACAGGACACTGCTGCGTGAGGCCAGCGGTCAGCCACGCTGCCTATAAATGGGCCTGGTCATAAGGAAATAAATGATTCATCTACTGAAGAAAATAACTAACACCTTCAGACTCCTGATTACAAGTTAACAATCTATGGCTGTTTAAATATTCGTAGGTAAATTTAACTTGAACATGAAATTGACCTTTTTTCAGATTCAATATGCATCATGCAGGATATGTGTCGTTTATGTCTCGTTGCATGTCTGTGTGCTTTGCTTGGACTTATGTGACTGCCTTGGTCTCGGCTGTGTGTGATTGGACATTTCCCAGGATGTGGTCAGCATGTCATGAAATCAGTAGCGCACCAGGCATCATGTCGAATGCATTGCACCTAAAGCCCTGTGGGCAATTCATCTGTTGAGGAAATGACATTTCTGATGGGGACATCGCTCACTGCAGTGCCCAAATACATTTTTTCAGTGTTTGCAAAACAAATATGCTAAAAAAAAACAACAACTAAAAACTTATTGTGTTTCACACATACCTTTGGTGTCTAAACTTAAAATACATCAAATGGCAAAAATGTGGAAAAAAAACATACTGCCATATTTTTATCAACTAATGAGAGAGATATTTATTCAACCTGTCAGGGGTCACAAAGGCAGTGTTCAGCTTAATGATTCAAACAACAAAAACAATTTGCACTTGTTATTGTGGTTATGGTGGGCAGAGTTTGAGCAGAGAGACTCCGGAGCTCTTCAGTGCCTGCATACTTTTAGAATCTGCTTCCTCTTTCATTCTTGTGTTGGTTTGTTTCTGGGCAGCTAATGATCTCCCAGGTACATCAAGGAACTTTTGTAGCTTTGCAAGGCAATTTGTTTCTGTTTTAATTACAGTCTTGGATGATCGCCAGTGGCTTTGGTTGGCGCGACTCACATATTGCTGAAGAGACATCCTTTGTGTGTGTGTGTGTGTGTGTGTGTGTGTGTGTGTGTGTGTGTGTGTGTGTGTGTGTGTGTGTGTGTGTGTGTGTGTGTAGGGGGTAGCTTTTCTTTCCAAAAATACCTTTGTACTAAAATATAAACAACTGAAAACTCACTCAACATTTGATTCATAACTGACATTATCATCATGTGCATATGTCTCCTTCACTCTCTCTTTCCCTCTTTGTGTGTGTGTGTGTGTGTGTGTGTGCGTGTGTGCGCTGCTCATGCAAATTTACCAAGAGGGTCAAGTTTGGAGTTAGGCTGTGCTCATTGCCGTATGCCACAGCATAAACCCCAGAGTCATTAGCATGACCTCCAAGTGCTCCCTTCTCTGCCCTCTCCTCATCTCCCATTTCCTCAACTTTTTACATTTCCCTTAAGGAACTTTTTATGATTCCCACGATAAGGAGATTAAGATATTAAACATGAAAATGGACTTGGTTCGTTTTTTTATGTGGTGAAGATTGAGAGGAGAGCTTAATTACCTCTTAAAGTATGCACATTCTGAGTAGAGCAACAGAAGGGGGAAAAAAGCCTTGTCACATTCAAATTCCCCTGGCTCACAGACTCTAAAGAAGATGCCTGGTTTTGAAGTCAGACAACAATATCTGGCGAAGCAGTGACGTGTTTTGTCAGGGTGGCACCTCGCAATTTGAAAAGACATGGGGAGTTTTGACACATCAATGGCACTCGCCCTTTCTTTCCCCTTTGCTCAATGTCAGAGCCCCGGCTATAGCCGGCAGGCTTGGCCCTCTGACTAGATAACAAAATGCTTTCTTCCACCTCCACTCTTATCTGCCTCCTGCCATCTAATTGGCCAGGGCTTATGGGGGAAGGCAGAGAGTCAAGGATGTGGTTCTACGCTCCAGGCTCGGAGAGCCCTCATGAAACCCCTTCTGACAGCCTGCAATGCTTATTTTTATGTTCATTTGTGATTTCTGGTGAAGCATGTTTTTTTCCCCCTCCCTTTTTGTGATATTATTGAATGGCCATGGGTGAATGCATCTTGTTCTGACCTGCAGGGCAGCTCAGAGCCCTTAGAGGAGGTCTGATGAGTACACACATTCCAATTTCAAACACACTCATTCTCCTACGGAAAACACCAGCATCTCCTCTTTTCTCCTTGTTAGCTAAATACGTTTTAGTTTCTGCTGATATTGACTGCAGTGGAGCCACTTCTGTCTTTTGCCAGTGTAATGGTTTTGTGAAGATCAACTATATTGGCTTACAATGATCTATACAGTCAAAACAAGCTATTAAAAGAGTAGTTTGTCTTTTCTTTGGAGACTTTCCGCCAGTTGTGTCTATCTCTGATCTTTGAACCCAATTCATTTCCTTAGACCGAGACCCAGCGCCCTTCTGTAGTACAGCTCTCTCACACCACATGCTGAGGATCACAATAGCACACACAGTGAGCAATGAACTTAAATCGCTCAACATACAGTTGATCTTTTAAAAGAAATAACTTGTATTTAAAGGGACACCAGGTAACGTTTTCGTGTTAATTACTCATCTTCGTAAATCGGTATATGGTTAAATGACTCATTACAGGGCGAATGAAGACTCTCTCGCCCGCCCCTACTGCCTGTAGGAAGAATATCCCACTTGCAAGTTCAGTGTATCCTACCCGCGGACCGAAGCAGGATCAATTACATCCTGCATCCACAGCACAGAGGCAGGCTAACTAAATGCTAGCGATTGTTGCAAACGTGTGTATAATGGCCAGTGTTGGGAGTAATGTGTTACAAAAGTAATGTAATTACTGTAATATAAGGTATTACAAAAAAAATATTGGGTAATATTTACTCGGTACAAACTTCAGTAACGCGCGTTACAATGCAGTTTAACCCAAAATTAAGCGCTTGTTTTGTTTTGATACATATTCGCAAACACCACGCGAGAACAACAGAGGAGAAACAATTCGCGCAAAATAGTAGAACGTTATCTCCTGATACTGGTTGAATATGACTGTGGCTGCAGCAGACTCGCAGGCGGACTATTTGCTGGATGGACATAAGCCTACGCTCATTATTTTCAGCTTGTCAGAGACAAGGCTATGAAGAACATAATAGTTAGTGCACTTTGTGTGCGAAACCGAAAGATCTCTCAGCTCGTGAAATAGCACAAGTAAGCTAAATTAATGAAACATCTAAAGTAGCCTAGTGCCACACTAATCTTTTTGATTCTTGATAAAACACAAACTATGCTGTTGTGCATGTCAGCTTTGTGCTGTGAACTTGAATTGAAGAGAATAAAGGAATAGAAATGCAGAAAAAGATTGTGTAGCCTGGCAGTGCCACCGCTCCCACCACGCGCATCACGCACTTTGCGTTGGGCACCAAAGGACAGAGGGGCCACCCAAATGTAACCAATGAATAGTAGCTTTACTGCAAACTGCGTTTCACTCTTCATCAATAACGTTTACAATGTCAAAATGCACTAACACGATGTTACATACAAGTTTGATACCTTTTGGGTTCTCTCAATCACCACGTAGTACTAGAATTGGTGGGTCTTCAATCATTTGTTTTCCAAGCATTTAGGCTACATGAAGCACATGATATGCTGAGTCGACTGAAACGCATTCCATTCAGATAGCTAGGTGGATACCAGGCTCATAATTCACTTGTATTCACAAAACGAAATGTGAAGCAACATGTCATTGCATACTTCCATTTCCAAAGCAATGAAGGTGGCTTGAAACAACCATTGTGCATATTATTGTTAATATTGTCATTTAAAAAGTGAAGTTTCAGCCCTCAACTGATGTTGATGTTGTCATGTTGTGTTTTGGCCTAATGCGCCACCCTCCACCTATCTACTAATCACAAAGTCAGTAGTGTTTCGTCATCCGGTTGCCAACTCTGCCAGTCAGAGGGGAGGGGAAGGGGATACACCGCTCTACAGTAATTTGAAAGTGATTGTAGTACCCGTTTTGGCCACAATCTTACATACGGTTCCTTTAAGCTTTGATTTACAATATAGTAGGCTCTCTATTGATTTTAATGAGTAGGCCTAGGCCTTAAAGTTACAGTATTTCTATCACAATTTACCAGACTTTGACCTTTTGTCGGTTTTTAACAAAATTCTGACTATGATTGTTCCTTGTATTGCATTATGAGCACTGCGCCTATTGCATTCTACTGTTGCCTTAAGCCTAGCTCAATCATTATGCTATACCACATCTCCCTCCATTGGAAGAGCAAGCTGCATTGAGCGTAATAAACTGCATTTAGAATGGCAAATCCATATTTCTAGATATTTTGGTGAAAGTAACTTAAAAGTAATGCAATAGTAGTGTAATGCCTTACAATTCAGAGACAGTAATATTATAATGTAACAAATTACTTTGAAATGACAGTAATAAGTAATGCATAGTACATTACGATTTTGAAGTAACTTGCCCAACACTGATAATTGCAGAGCCAGCGAAAAAGCAGCGAAAACACTGGACGGAAGATGCAGAGAAAAGGAAAAAAGCTTCAGACCGAGCGAAGAGGGAGTTTCGTAGAGAAAAAGCATCAGGCTTGCCTGGTGTCCCTTTAAGGTGCTGGGAATTGGAAGCTCACTTTTGCAGACATTTCAAAGAAAAAAGCTGGCACCTCTGGGAAAGGTAACCTTGGTGTGAGAGTGAAGGATGAGGCCTGTGTGGCACTACTTCATTCCATGGGTCACTGGAGCATTAGGGCCAAAATGAGGGAGATGATGTTTTTGGCATGCACACTGGCTGCTTCTAATCAGCCAGTCAGAGATCATCACGGAAGGATTCACGCTCCACTCCTCGGGAGGAATGTCAATTGGACCAGGAATGTGATGAGAAGGGCAAAACTGTAGTGTTAAAACATATCAGTCTCTCATGCTGTGAATTGTAGCTTATGCATTAGGATCAGTTGTTGTTTGTGCACTGGTGGATTGTGGGTTGTTGTTTTTTTATCATGCACTTTGTAAGCCTTATATATTTTAGAAAATGTTCTCATCCTCAGTTATCTGGTGCATTCTTGTTATTGCAGAGGGCAGTGTGTTTGATATTTGCTCATTTAACCTTCAATTTGATATTTTGTTGCACAGTGGGAAAGATGAAAGGCCACATCCTTCTTCATATCTTTAAATGATAATTGCCTTGTACAATTAATCCTCAATACATCAAACCTTAGGTACCGATAAGAGATAACGCATAAATCCTTTTTAAACTTCCAACAAACAGTTGAGTAACAGCAAGCCAGTTAGTGAGATGGAGATGGTCTTACCCCTCTCTGTGGGCCTCGCCCTTCTCCAGCTCCTGAATGACGCCCAGCAGCACTTTGATGGTTTCCTGACTGGAGCTGATCATGGTCTCCATGGTCTGAAGCTGTGCTTTTAGGTCCCCGTCCGGATTGACGGGCACAATCTGTTTGCATGCCTCCCCGCCTGCGGCCGCTGCTCCGGCTGCCCTCCTCTCGGACGCAGCGGAGGCCGCGGCGGTGTCCCTGACCACCTCCTCCATGGCGCGCAGCGGCTGCGCAGACAGGGTGCCCGCGTGGCACTGCGCCTGCGTGGTGCAGCTGGTGCGGGGGAGCGTCTGCGACTGCAGCCCGTTCAGCTGCAAGCCTTTCTTCCGCTTGCTGTGCGCCGACGGGCTCTCCAGGCACTCCACCTGCGTTAGGGAGTTCCAGGCAATGGGGCCTGTGACCTTCGACCCCGTGTCTGACTGGCCCCTACTGGAGCCCGGCTCCTCTGAGTTGAGCCTCTTAGAGGCTGTGATGTCGTGCTCGTGCTGGTGGAGGCTCCGGTGGCTTTTACTCTTGGCGCCACAGAGCTGGTAGTCCGCGGCCTCGTCCGTGCTGATGCTGGCCGCCGTGTCGCCCTCGTCTGCCGAGCAGCTGAGCAGGATGGAGTCGGAGGAGAGTGGCCCGTCGGCGCAGTCGTCCCGCCGCGGGTGGTGCTCCACCGTGGCCACGCAGGTGTGCAGCTGGGCGCGCGTCTTCTCCGTCCGCCCGCAACTGCTGCTGCGCGATGACCCTGCCCCGGCCTCTGCGGGGTACTCGGCACCCTTAGCCCGCTTCACATCAATCACAAAGCCATTGTCCTGACCCCGTAAAGGCTCCACGGCTGCTGCATGCTTGATGGTGTGGCCCTTCTTCCGCTCAAACGGGAAAGTCTGGTATCGCTTGCGCAAGTCTGGGGAGGTCTGGACACCCGTGCTTTTGGTGACATTGGGGATGGAGCGCCTGGCAGGGACCGTCATGTATTTCCGGTAGGGCACCTTGTAGGACCCTGGCTTACCGCCCTTAGCTGCCGCGGCTGCAGCAGCTGCTGCCTGCTCATTCTGTGCCTCGCAGATGTCCTTGAAGCGCACCTGCAAGGCCTTGTTGCGCTTGCGCACCTGAACCTGACGGCTGGCATCCTGAGTTGACTTCACCTCTAGGGCCAGAGAAGGGGCTGTCTCAGAGTCCGACTCTGAGTTGGTGAGCATGCACTTCCCAGCCTCCTTGCTCACCATAGTTCCTGTGGGCGAAGAGAAGAGGAGAGAGACGCTTAGTCTGTAATGCTCCAAACTGCAATCACATTTAGACATATTCCACATACAGTGTACACAACTCTGTAGTTGAACTCCAGAGAAGTTATGTTTTTTGGCAAAAATCAAATTACTGAAACACTCTGATATCCAAACTGTTCAGGGACTGGAAGGACATGGAACATTTGTACCACTTTCCTGTAATGTACACAAGTTGAAGTGATTTAGACTTTAGTTATATGTACTAGAAAGGCCTGCTGTCGGTACGTACTCCGTATTAATAATTTAGAATGAAATTTCCAGACGTGGGCTCAACCTTCCAATGACATACTGTACAGTAGAAAGTATTTTTATCTTTCCCTAACTGTGTGTAACTGACTACTCTCTTGGGCCCATATCTTTTATCTACTGTGGTCCAGTAATCTCTGCAGTGCAGTAAAATCCTGCCATGATTTTTATTCATCTGGTGTGTTTCTGTGTGCCACATGAAGAGCTGCTCAGATCAACATTAATCTCAGTGGAAGTGGAGCACTGAGACAATAGCCCAATACGAGATGAGAGTGGCCAGGTTAACTGAGGTTAATGCCACAAACCGCTCAATCAGTTGTCCGCTCACATAGGATGTGTTTTGCCACCTTTGTGAATTGTTTTTCCCCCACTTTTTTGTGCAAAATCTTTCTCCCCTACAAGCCATAATCAATCACTCTGCTTTTCTGCTTACTCCAAAAATTGCTGTCACTTCATAGTGACCAATAACCAACTATGCTCTGATTGAGGCAAGGATTGGTCTCAGATGATTTGAAATATTCAATTTCACTTTTGTTCAATTTAAGTGTCCAGAAATCATCCATTATTTTTAAGTACCAAGTACCATAAGTACCTGTGTTGTGTAAGGATCATTCCATATCACCCCAAGCAGCCTTGACACCATAGTCTAAGGTTTTTGCTCATTTTTTGTCCAATCAGTCCTCCATGTCTTATGACTATCATACGAAAATGTCAGCCTGATTGCTTATTTCGTTGCAGAGATTGGCCTTTCCAATTATGGATAGACACAATGTAGAAAATTGTGTCTAGAGAAAGCATATGCCAGTATTTTATTTGTGCCACTTTTTTAGATATTCCTCCCCTTTCTTAACAAAACTATATTTTTTGCTGAACACTGGGGTAGTAATGTGTAGATTTCTAATCTCACATTGGAATCACTGCCTCACCCACCATTAATCAATAGGGGGATTTCCATTTTGTTTAGTGGAGCACCTACGAAGTAGATCTGGTAAAAAAAAGGGCAAACAGGCTTCTCAACTGTGGAATCAACAGTAATCAAGCAAACCATCATTCTCCGTAACCAAAGAAAGTAGTGCAACAAATTGAACAGGTCTGCCTCTTTTAAACTGAACATGCATGCCTATTCCCTACACGTCAGTGGCAACACGGGATCAGTGGGATGACACTGGAAGTAATGAATTTGGTGGAGGAACCTCCACTCTGTTTTGCGTTGTTGATATGGAATCCTATGGCTGGAGCAGGTTCAGGGTTGATGCCCTGTAAGTCTTGCCCGACGATGCTTCTCACTCGACTGCGGCCTTGAATGCATTTTGCAGCTGGCGCCGTGTGCGGCTGTTGTCTTTGTTTGATGGAATACATTTGGTTGTCGAAAGTAAACATCATCTCTTTTGCGATGATGGTAATTAGCTCCGTTACCGCCGTCCAGTTTTTTTTTTCTACCTTTCCGCTCCAAGTAGCAGCGTGATTCCCCCCTGGCCCATATGGGTGAAAAATCTGCCCTAAATTCATCTGCCACGCTGTGACGTCCCCCATTTGAATCCTCTGTCTGTTGGAATCGTTAATCTCTGTGTTTGGTGAAATGGATGGGGTGATTTCAGAAGTGTTTTCTTATCCCATGGCTTGTTTGTCATTGGCAGTTAATTGCATCTTTTAATCTCCCCTTCTCACTTTACATTGACCTCGCCTACTGTGATGAGTGGCTCTGACGGAACCTCTATCTGTGCTGTTGGCACTCCTCATTTGTCACTTGGCTCCTCTGTGAACTATGCCTGACACCGCCTAATTTCTACCAACTCACACAGACACAGAGAGAGAGAAAGAGAGAGAGAGAGAGAGAGAGAGATAACAGAGCAAGGGTGACTAGTGATTCAGCAACTTCCTCCTGACATGCTTTTCTAGACCTCTTGTCTCCAGGGTCAAATGTCCTTATCAGACATTTTAATGGATGGATGGAATAAATGGTTTTTGAGCAGAGCGCTCTTTTTTATAATGTCCTTCCTCCCTCAAGTTTGAGTCTCTTAAGCCCTTTTAGAAGTGCCTGACATGGGTTTACTTTCACAAAGGGCAAGCGAAGGAAATGAATAGGTGAGGGGTGATTTGAAGCATATCTACTCTACAGGCAGTTTCGGAATCCATGTATTGCATATTTTAAAGAGTAGAGATCTTTGGACATGCACTTTATGAAACAATTGCCTATTTCAAAGAACAATCTGAACATATTAGTGCTTCCACACAGCAACACCCAAAGTGTATTATTTTTGCGTTAAAATGCCTGTTCACTATCCATTGTTGATCAATGTGTTTATAGTCCAGTATCACTATGCAACATGGCCTCAATAGTATGGAATGTTTTTTGTGACAAAATTAAATAAATAAATGAAATATGAAATCAATAAATGAAATATGAAATAAATAATTAAAAGTTGAAATAAATAAATAAAAGATTAAATAAATAAATAAAAAGTTAAATAAATAAATAAAATGTGAAATAAATAAATAAATGATTAAATGTAAAAACCATATATACATTGACATTGACATTTACATTCCATATGCACGGTCATGCAACGTGCCATGAAATAAATAAATACGTCAGTCACCCATCAAGGCGGGACCTAACCACTGATTGCTGCCTGAAATAACACGAAGTGATCCAGCTCTGAGTCAGACTGTACTGGCTTGCTACCTGTGAACCACACTGGACTAAGGACATAGCTCAGACTTGTATCATAACTCACGAAACATACAACAACAAGGATTTCATTCTAAATTCATACTTTTAGGGAGGATATCAGGCGTGAAAGCGTTCTGTCATTTGATGGGTCTGTTTGCTGTGTCTGAGGGTTGATAGACATGCTATGTGCACATCTAGAGCTAACGCTAACAGTTAAGTTAGCACAAGCGTTAGCTAGTTATCGACATCTACAGAAAGCGAACTTCTATCTATGGCAAACGACTTTGCTATTGCTTCTATTTATAGTAGGGTGCCCAGACGTCCCAGTTAACTTCACTTGAGCTGAATTCACCTCATTTGTTATATGATACATAAACAATAAAGCTTGAGATGCCCATGCCGTGAACTCAAGAGTTAGCAACATAGAACACACAATATTTCTGAATGAAAATGCCTAGCTTATGGCTGTTAGCAGTAGCACTAGCTTTTAGCTTCTATCAATGACTTTATTCTGATCAGCCAGTCATGCTCACAAAGTTTGATTTTTTTTTCAGGCAGCAACCAATCAGCGGCTAGGTCCCGCCTTGAAATACTGACGTATTTATTTATTTCATGGCACATTGCAAGTAACCTGGCCCTAGCCAGATGAATGTCGTTCCGCTTAGCTCCGCCTAGCTTCACTCACATCCATCTGGAACCTCTTCCATTGAGAGTGATTTCTCCAACCAACTTTATGGTTTAGCGAATCAGGACGCAGGGCGGGAGTTTCATAGATGTGACATAGAGCTGGTAAGTCCCGCCCTTTCCGCTATCCCCGCTGGACCTCTAGATTGAAAAATCGTTAATGCAAGTGAATGTGAAAATAATTATTTTCTGGTCCCGTTTGAATTTTGCCATGAATGTGAACATATGTTGTCTGTGAATTTTTAATATAATTTTTCGTGTAAAGAATGCTACAATTGAGCGGGTAGAAGTTTGATGTGGTTAAACTTTGTATGAGAGCACTTTGTGGACTACAACTTTCCGCTAGACGACAGCTAACTAGTTTCCCATAACCATCAGTTGGTCGAGAGGTAGAGGGTTATTAAGATCGACTTTGAACACAGTGAACCATACAACTTTACAATCACACTGTATCATAGTGTTAATGTGTTGAGTGAAGCTAGACATGTTTCGAATATTTTTGTTACCATGTGTGTTTATTCCTGCCATTACAAAAACTAGCATCTCAGTTAATGTTAGCGATTAGAGCTAGCTCACGTCACAGGCGACATGTAGTCTTTCTCGTTATGTCTTTTCCACAACTGATAGCCGAAGAATCATATAATATACTGTCAAACTCGTAACATGAAAAATTATATTCATATATGACACCTGTCAAGCTAATAGTACTTAGGCATAAGGTAATGGCAGGTAATGATGTCTCTTCAGCAATGTCAAGTTGTCATGAGTCATCAACAGGTTATGTCATCTTGGTTTATATCAAATTGTGATGACAAAGCTGCCTGAATGTTTTGTCATCTTGATTCATGAAAAGAAAAAAAGAAAGAGACATCCCAAACAGTGTCAACTTAAAAATGATATAAAAAAACAAATGGGACATTATGACAAACATTCATAAAGGCCCTTTAATGTTCTTGGCAGTTGTCATGTCATGGTTATGACAGTGTCATGTTCATTTTATGCACACCCATTCAAATTAAGTGTTCCCAAATAATCATGTTACAAGTACCTAGGGGGATATTAGGAAGGGGAGGGATTTTACAAAGATTCCAGGCCATAGTGTTTTGAAAAACGAAAACGATCTCAGCATGCTTACTTTACATGTAGCCTAATGGAAGGCCATTCACTCTTTTACTGGTTATGCATTTCATCAAATGTTATGTCGTTACTGCTTCTGGGGCCGTATTCACAAAGCCTTTTATCTTCCCACTAGGAGTACTCCTAAATCGCACTAAAAGATTTTAGCTAGGAGTTTTCTCTTAAAAGTTATTCACAAAGCCTTTCAGACCTACTCTTAGTAAGGAAAAATGACAACTCCTAAACTAAGAGTGAGTCTTCGTTGCTATGGATGACGTCATTACTTATGCACGAGCTTGCCTGAAATGACCACCTTGATTGGCTGATGATTGTAACGCGGGAATGATTCCAAACACCTCCCTTACGATGATGATTGACAGGTGACAGGTCTGAGAACGCGTGCGCTACACAAGTAGGCTAGTGCGAAGGACGGAAGATGATGAATAACTGAATAAAAAGGCCTAGCCTAAATGAATAAAGAGTAAGGCAAAACAAATAGCCTAGCCTAATGAAACATAGGCCTACGGATTGATGCAGTATCTTTGCAACATTATTAAATTAATCTGTCACCATAGGCTATGCCTACGTTTGCAAAGAGGAGAACATTTTAATTTGATTCACAATGAAACGTTACATTTAATTTACATGTTAACAATGAGTAGTTTTGGTTGTTGTTGGTGGCGTAATTGCATCCCTTTTATGAATGCAAAATTGTTCCCTCGCGATAAGCTCCTGTTGCCGCATAGGCGACGCATTTCAAAACATCGCAACGTGAAATGCCACAAAAAGCTGTTTGTGAATAGGTCTTAGTGAGTTAGGAGTCCTCTGGACTTCTTTTAAGCTGTCCCAGACTTAGGTGCTACTTTTAGGTCTAAAATGCTTCGTGAATTACTTTTAGTGAAAAAAAAATAGGAGTCTTAGTTAGGAGTGACACTACTAGCTACTTTTAGCCTTAAAATTCTTTGTGAATACGGCCCCTGATCTATAGACATACGCATTCATCCTCACAGACATATTTGTGCATCTTTGACATGTGAAATGAATAATCCACTAATGTACATACATCCCAAACACCAAGGCTCACATGTGAAACACAAAATTCACATAAAACAACATATTTCAGTTAGCACACATATTTCACATCTGCCTGTGGCAGTACTCATGTTGTTTGGGGGGTGGAGGGGGTTATGATATGAGTACAATAGATGTTGTGATGTCATGATGGTGAGCATATTATTCCCAGAACATCATGTGGATGGACCCTGTCAGTGTAGGGCGATACACTACTCTCTCCCTACTGAGCAGACATTAGCTACCATCATGGCAGAGCACTTCCCCATTTCCCAGCAGATGCTCCAGTAGGTGGAAGCGTGATGGAAGTGATGCCCTTCCTAAAACAAGCCATACTGCAGCTGTCTAATCTCAAGAGTTCATTAACTGCATCCTTCTAAAAGTGTACATTCACACCAACCTCAGGTCGGACACACGCACGCATGCACACACACATACACATACACGTTCACACTTTTAGCAGCACAGTGAGTCTGTTCTATACAGACTACTGTAGGAATGATTAATTTGGTTTGTTTATTCATGCACTTAGATGACATGCAGACACTTGCATATAGTGTGCATTGATGCACGTTTATTAGAATTGTTGTGCAAAACTGTATGACACTGATGATCCATCTGTCTTAATTAAGCACTTCAAAAATTCTAATCCCATTGTTACATTTAATTGCTTGAAGTACATATTTGACAATCAAAGAATCTGTTTGTATTGTAAGTATAAGGGCTCTGTGTGCTAGAAACAAATCCTTAGGTTCCTGCATGAATAATTAAATAGGCATAGTTCTAATATTCTCTGCCAGCAACCATATAAACAGCCTTGTGATTATGTTAGTGAAATGCAGCATGTTAGCACACATAAGGCTGAAATTAATTTTAAAAGTAAAATGGGAGAAAAATGGGTCTTGTGGCAAGTCAGGGAAGCAGTCAGGAAAAAATCTGTGCTGAGAGTTGTGTTAAGTTACGTTAGATGGATAGAGTTCTTTTATTCATTTTTAATTTGCATTATTTATGTATCGACACAAGTGACACTCCTGAGAGGGCGCTCAACATTATTCCTCTTCTTTATGTTTTAACTGCTTTCAGTCGCCTTCAACCACGTACATTACAAGCACAAAATTCATGGCCTCATTTTTTGAGAAATGAATGTCATATTTTATTAATGGTCATCCTACACCCCCTCCCTCTTTCCTCCCTAATAAAAAGTGAGATCACTGTTGAACTGTTCGACATGAGTCACATGGCACTGCTCCCAGTCCTCCAGCAGAATTTCATGAAAAGAGATGCAGCCAGTGTTGCTATGGAGAGAACATTTGTTTGCTAGCCAAGCCCAGCAGCAGGGCCTGTTGGAGGTAGTGCCTGGCCCCATCTCCGTGCAGCGCGCCGGATCTCGTTTGTCCTCCTGCACGGGGCTGGCTGTGTGATTGGCTTTAAAGGGCTGCATCGCTGCAGTCTTTGATAACTGCATTTGGCACTAGCGGCCATGGTGAGGCCTGGACACAGTTCTGCGTGGGGCGGCAGTTATGGAACTGTTTTTGCCCCTTCACTAGAATCCTATTCTCCGTGGCCATATTGCTACTCGAGGCTATTTTACTTGACCCTGTTTAAATTGCGTTGTGCTGTTGTGCTGGACCCGGGTTATATTGTCTGGGGTACTTTAGAGTTATTGTGTTGGGTTCTCGCTAGGTTATTGTATTGGGTCATATTTGGGCCGTAGTTGCATAAGTGTTGGGGTATTATTTTAGGCATTAGTTACATAACTGTGTCAGGCCATTGTTCTGGCCTGTGGATATGTTACCGTGTAAGACTTCTGTTAGGTTGTTCTGCTTAACCCTGGCTGCATAACCCTGGCTGGGATGGCTACGCATCCCTAGTCTTCCAGTGTACCCTCGTCGGCTGTTCCTGGCCACTAATGCTGGGAAAATGAGTCATAGTGCAGAGCATGTTTTTATTTGTTTATCTTTTCCATTTGGGGAGAAGTGAAGTGAACTGACCCACAATGGTACTTCATAGGTGACCCACACAGGAAGTCGTGTGTGTGTGTGTGTGTGTGTGTGTGTGTGTGTGTGTGTGTGTGTGTGTGTGTGTGTGTGTGTGTGTGTGTGTGTGTGTGTGTGTGTGTGTGTGTGTGTGTGTGTGTGTGTGTGTGTGTGTGTGTGTGTGTGTGTGTGTGTGTGTGTGTGTGTGTGTGCGCGCAAACGAGTGTCGGTTGGTGTGTGTGTGCATTTTGTAATATTTTTTTTTTTTTTTTTTTTTTTTTTTTTTATGGCTCTTTTTTCAGCAGTGTAAAACTGGAGGCGACACAGCTGATGTAGGTGCGCAGCTGCTTTTTTAATGTTCCCTTTGCTGCTGACACCCGACAGCGCTGCATGATGGAGAGGCTCCTTGCTGCATTCTTGTATCCCTTCTAGAGCCCTGTCCAGTTAAGAGGGCTTGATGTCTTCACAGGGACGCTACATGTGCCAGTATCTACTAGAATACCAAGAACGAAGCTCACCTTTGCAGTCACCCTTATTATTAGATGGAGAAGGAACTTGGTGATATTTTTTTTCACTCTTAGTTACTGGCAAAATGAAGGATGGTGACATGTATGCAAGGGTGTTCTCTTTGACTTGCTTTTAGTGGAACACTTTGTAGCTCTTAAATAGTAGCCTTAGAAATTATGTGCCATTGGATTTTGCTTTTACTGTGTTGGTCTGACAACAGACATTTATTTTGTAGTTTTGTAGTTTTGACAGTTCAATTGCCTTGGAGACATAACATCAGCAGTGACAATCCCAGTGCTAGAGGTGCTGGCCTGTCGAGCGTTCATTCCATTTGAAGTACACATTTGTCTTTCACTTTGTTTTAGTACTTAATCTAAATGCACCATGTGTATGCACATGTCTACCCATTACACAAAAACAATCACTCATATGCATGCATTCATTTTCAGCTGTTTTGAATGCTTGCGTCATCAGAATGATATGACATAAAATATCACATTCATAAATATTCATCGATATTTACATTTTCCGTTTCCTTGTCACTGTGCAGCATGTCCTGTGGCATCATATCCATACCTGTTTAATGCAGGTTACATTTAACATATTTTAATAGAGTGAGGAGACGGCTTGTTGCTATATTCAGCAGGGATGTAATATTTTCCTTCACTATCAACCCCCGTGAGCCACTATTCAAGAGTCAGCCATTAGGTAAATGCCCGTAAGCACTTCAGTCAGCTTGCTACATAGTATGCTTTCTCTGGCAGTAATAGTGCACTGAAAAGTGCTCATGGTTTGGATTGGTAGGTTAGCAGTAGTAAGCTTCTATAATGGCCGGTTTGTGATGGACATGTGCTGTTGGCATCCCAGGTGGGATAGAGGCAGTAAGTATCCTTCAAAGCGTGTGAGGACTGCATTTGAGCCAAATTGGTGGAAATACACCGAGCCCAGTGCTGCCTTAGTGACGCACACTCGTCTTGTGTTCCGAGAACAGCAGGAAATCCCAGGGCCTGATTGTGGACGGCTGCTGCTGCTGCTTTGGAGCAGGGGGCATCCTCGGCTAGCGCCTTAAATAAATGAAAGTCTCACTCGCTCAAAGCTCTCTCACTCTCATACGGAGAGTCTGTGGATGCTGCAGGGGACTGTCTGTAATCCGGCTTTACTTCTGCGCCGGCTCTTAATTTATTTATTTAGTCTGGTATGTTCCATTTCTAACCATAATTACACACAAAGGATATTAGAACAGCTTTTCAGCATGACTGCAACCTCTTTAGCCAAGAAAATAAATGTGTAAATTCAGTAGACTAACCTTATTTTTCTACTGTGAGACTGTATATATACCTGTGTGTGTGTGTGTGTGTGTGTGTGTGTGTGTGTGTGTGTGTGTGTGTGTGTGTGTGTGTGTGTGTGTGTGTGTGTGTGTGTGTGTGTGTGTGTGTGTGTGTGTGTGTGTGCTGTGGGGTTTTACGAGAGCGCCTGGTAAAGCAGCGCAGGGTGATGGAGATGATGGTGCGGTGGCCTGGGATGCTGGTGCATTAATGCGCGAGTAAGTGCTGCAAATCCTTTGTCAGTTAATCGGATGCTAATGCCCTAAGATGGAGACGTAGACACTGCAAGGGGTTTTAAGGGATTGTGTTTCTAGTAATTGTCGCTCGGAGCTGGGTCAGGCGCGCCATGGCCTTTTCATTTCAAAGAAATTGCACTCAGCTGTTGATGTGTTTTCTGTCTGTGTCCAGTGTATTCACATCAGTGTGTTGCGCTTGGAGTTCTTGCTTGTGATGGGTACATTTTGACACACAGTGTAGTGGTGAAGGATCTGTCACACCTGCTGTGACTATCATTGTTTTGCATTGAGTTTTCATAAGTGTTGTTGTTTCTTGTTTGAGTTGGTGGAGTAGGAGAGGTTTCAATAAAGAGAGTGAAAATGTCAGCTAAGAATTCATCCTCCAGTTTATTTCTCTGATGCATCTTTTCCCATCAGCTCTTACTGTAGCCCTTTCCCTGTCTTCCATTTGATTCTTTAGCTAGACATAACATGCTCCGAAGCCTGATTTGCTTCACATCCACATATTCAAATAGAATTGGTGGCAGGAGGAATCTAAGGAATGGCTTTAAAAAAAAATGCTTGTTTGTGTTCTCTTTGATTTCACAAATTTGCCTTGTTTCATTTTTTGTGGGTGGTCTCCTAAGAGCAAATTCCACAAATAAAGCAACAACTTCTTTATTGCTGACATTTTCACTCCAGCATCTCCCCATGTGAGCACAGAGCACCAAAGGCCATTGTTGGCCAGAGTCAGTGAGCAGCCAAGGCAGCATTAGAGACATTTCCTCAGCAGACCTCTGCATCCAACCAATCAGACGCTAGGTGCAGCTCAATCTTGAGCCTCACAATGACAAGGCTGATGATGTGGCATGACAGAACAATGTCAGGCAGTGCAGGGAGGTATGGAGGATGTCCTGCTCAGATCTGTGGCTCGGGCCAGCTCAACCAATCACCAAAATAGATGGGATGTTGACTGTGTAGTTTGTGTGACCTCTGTGACGTTATCCTAAATTGGTCTTATTCTAACAGATGGTGCAGTGGAAAACTGTTCAGCCTCTGCTAGTTGCAAGGGGAACAGGCACAGGTGTGTGTGTGTGCGTGTGCGTGTGCGTGTGTGTGTGCGTGTGCGTGCGTGTGCGTATGCATATGTGTATGTGCATATATCCCCAGACGACAGTATAAAAGGAATCGATTGGTCAGGGTTTAGACTCCTGATCTAGTTTACTGAGAGCCAGTGTCACACTGATCTCTTGCAAATGGGTACAGTACCGTAGATGCTGTCTATTTGCTTTCTTCTCCTCCTCCATCTTTCTCTATCTCTCTTTCTCTCTCTCTACTTGTCTGTCAATCTCTCTCTCTCTCTCTCTCTCTCTCTCTTGGTCGACCTCAGAGCTTGGGTAATAGGAGGATCCCCTGCTGGCTTTGTGATTTGTGCAGCCTGACTCCTTTTTCTTAACTACAGAGAGACTGAGCGCAGAGAGGGGGATAGAGAGAGAGAGAGAGGGGGGGGGCTGATATATCACGTTGTCATCCTTGTGCAAGTCATGGGCAGGCTGCTGGGCAGACACAAAGGCTGTCCTGAGGGAGAGTTTTATACACGCACGCGTGGATGTGACCCGTCAAGGTCCTTAGGAAATGGGCCCTCGTGCTTCACTTGTGGTCACCTCAGATCAATCTCCTGTCCTCTCCATTGGTGTCTAGTTCCATCCCGCTCTCTCTGGCCCAGTCTGACTGGACTGGATCTCTCTCCTTTTGCCTGCCTTTCACATCAGCCTTTCACATCAGTCTGCTCTGCCTGCACCTCTTGCATAGCTTTTCAGCCATGCAAATAATCTTCTTTCAGAAGGGAGGGCTCTCTCTGGTTCTGTGTGTGTCTGTGTGAGCATATTTGTGTGTGTGTGAAGTATTTCTGTCTGTGTGTCCATGCTGTGTGGCACACCCCCGTTGCACTCGTAGTGCTGTTAATTGGCTGCAGTTTCAGGATTACGTATTCCCTCTCCCGGTCGCCCTGCATCTGCAGGACGCTATGCTAATGCAGCCGGCGGCCTCCGTTAGCCCTTGGCCCTGCGCTAGCTAGCTTCAGCTGTGCTAAAACCGCTCCGGAGCCCGGGCCAGTGCAGTTAGCCGCATTCACTGCCAAGTGGGATCAGGTGTCTAATTTGTGCTGTTTGAGCCTCGCTTCTGTATCTCGCCCCCACACACACACACACACGCGCGCGCATGCAATCACTCCCCTTCTCCCCTCGGCCCTCGGCCCTCACGCTTTTTTGGACATGAGGCACATGGGGTAAGGGGAGTCTTAATAACTAATCCCATTAGCACATGAAAGGCAACATCTGGTTTATGCACAGGAGGCAGCTATAAGCAAGCATTTTGTGTGAGTGTGTGTGTGAGTGGGAGTGAGAGAGAAATGGAGAGATTGTGTGTGTGTGTGTGTGTGTGTGTGTGTGTGTTTAGATGAATGAGCCCTGCAGCATTTAGTCTATAGAGAAAAGGCTTACCTCGTTTCTCATTTGGGAAACGTTGCACTTTGTTTCCTCCCTCTATGCTAAATATTGTTACCCAAAGCTGTGGTGGAATCGGTGGTAGTTCCTGGACATGGTACTGTATGCTGCATTCTCCTTCTGGTTCTCTCATCCTGTTTCTCTCTCTGTGTCCTCTTTTCCTCTCTCTCTCTCTCTCTCTCTCTCTCTCTCACTCTCTCTCTTTTTAACTCAGTCTCCCTATGTGTTCTTGTCTTGTTTATCTGCAAGTCTTATTTTGGTGATAATTTCAGAGCCCAAGGGCCTCTGGGATTCTCCTGCTTTCTATCTTGTTCTCTCTCTCTCTTTTTTTCTCTCTCTCTCTCTGCATGGGTGTGTGCATGCATACGTGTGTGTGTGTGTGTGTGTGTATGTATGTGTGCATGCATGCATTTGTAACTATGAGGCTACATTCAGGTCAAGATATTTTTTTAATGGTGAGCTTTAATTAAAGCTTTAATGGTGAGATGGCTATAGTTTTTCTTGAGTGCCTGCATTGATTCCTTAAAAACAAGTTCATCATTATGTGAGGACCATTCACATCATCTCCGTCCTTTCCTCTAGCTCTCCCAAAGCCACTCTTGGTCTATTTCTCAGCCTCTCTGAGGAGAAGGAGCCAGATGAAAGGATGATGCTGTCTGTGTGATGAGATGAGATGGGGGTGTTAGGATAGCGGGACCGTGGGGAAAGAGACACCCTCTCTGTCAGCTAGTTGAAGGGCAATCAAGATCTGTGGTAGAGGTAGATCTCTTACACACACACACACACACACACACACACACACACACACACACACACACCATCAGTCTGGCTCCTAGTTTGCTCATTTGGGTGAACAGAAGATAAGCTGAGTGTTTATGTGCTGGTGTTTGTGTGTTTGATACTGTATGCAGCTTGCTCAAGCGTAACTAAATTGATATATGCTTGCATCTGTGTGTGTGTGTGTGTTTATGTGTGTGTGTGGAGAGAGAGTTGCCCCTGAGAGAGCATCAGTAGGCAATGGTGGGATCATAGCATCCATTAATCTACATTACATTCCAGTTAAGGTCCCTTTTCAGACGCAGTCATCTGTGTGACGCATGACGCTCTCTCGTTCCATATTCATCTTTCTTTGTCTTCCCCTCCCTTACCCACCCTTTCTGCGTCCATCTCACTCCTTCTCTCTCCTTCTCTCTCTCTTTCCCTCCCTCCTTCCCTCTCTCTTTCGCTCTCTCTTTCCCTCTCTCTTTCCTCTGTGTCTTCCTCCCTGTCGTCCATCCTGTGCGTATCTTAGTGCTGCACAGTCTGGGCCAACTCTCACACTCCATCAGTAGCAGGGGCCAATGCTAATGTTTCCCAACTTCAAGAAAAGCGTCTCATCAGAGACAACCTGGCGCCATTGCAGTCCTCCTCCTCATCTTCCTCCTCCTCATCCTCCTCCTCCCATCCACCCAAACCAAATGCGTTTGTATTGCCAAGCCAAAAAGAATGAGAACACAAGAGAGAAGAAACAGCAGCCCAAGGCCAAACAGTGCACACACACACATGCGCACACACACACACACCTCGCCGTGACAGCTCAGACGTACAGTGACATGCAGTCACTGCAGGGCACCCAGAACCCGTCCCCTGACACTTTAAATGTATTCCCGTCAACTTTCTTCTCTCTCTCTCTCTCTCTCTCTCTCTCTCTCTCTCTCTCTCTCTCTCTCTCTCTCTCTCTCTCTCTCTCTCTCTCTCTCTCTCTCTCTCTCTCTCTCTCTCTCTCTCTCTCCCTCTCTCTCTCTCTGCCCCCCTCCTCTGTCCTCTTCAAACTCCATTCCAAATGTCAGAGCATGGCACAACACCGTCACGACGCACATCCCTAAACATGACTATGGGAAACCCCCCCCCCCCCCCCCCCCCACTCCTGTCTCCTCACCCCCCTCCAGCTGAGGGACAGAGCTGCTTAATGCCATCAACCTTTCCATCAGAGGAGAGGAGAACCATACTCATCCTCTCACCACCCCACCCCCACCCCCTAACCCCCCACTTCCCCCCCAACGCATTTTTTTTTCCAGAGGTGCACTGATCTGCTCATCCAGAAGGATAGAGAGATGAAACAAGGCAGAGGGTGAGAGGTGAAAGAGAGAAGAGAAGGAAGGGGATTAAAAAGGGGGGGAGAGAGAGAGAGAGAGAGAGACGGGGGGGGAGCGCAAAAAGGGCAACAACAGCAGCAGCGGCGGCGGTGAGAGCGTCAGCATCAGCAGCACACTCACCTCCAGTACGCTTGTCAGTGATGAGAAAGCAGGGTTGAGCTGAGCTTCCAGCGTGCGCCAGTGCATGTCTGAGTCCCGAGCCCCGCGCGCCGCGTCAGGTGCAGGCGGCCGCGAGCGCCTCTGCGGCCATGCTGGGGACTCAGCGGGGTGAGCAGGGTGGCGGGCGGCTGGACTGGCGCGGCGGCGTGTCCGTGGCTCATCAGCTGTGGCCGTGCCTCCCCCCCACCGCTCCTGTGTCCGCTAAAGCCAGCCCAGAGAGTGTCCGCCACGGAGCCAGAGAGAGAGAGCGCTATTCCTCTGCTGTCCGCCTCTCCAGCAGCCCCACACTGCACTCCTCCGCTTGTTTTGCTCTGCCTCCTCAGTAGCTCCGTTTGCCAGTCCCCCCCACCACTCTCTCTCCTCTCTTCTCCTCTCCTCTCCTCTCCTCTCTTCTTTTCTCCCTGTTCCCCGTACTCCTGTGCGACTCTGGCTGGTGAAGATCTCGCACTCACACACACTCGCTCCCTCTCTCCTTCTCTCTCTCTCTCTCTCTCCCTCTCTCTCCCTCTCTTTCTCTCGCTCTCTCTCACACACACACGCACACACACACACTCGGGCAGGCGGCCGGGCGTCTGGAACGCTGGAGCTGTGTCGGGTGCTCAGGGACGGAAGGTGAGCGCGCTCAGATCCTCCATCCTGCTGCTGCCACCGCCGCTGCTGCTGCCGCTACTGCAGTCCTGCTCTCGCACTCCGCTCTGCGCTCATGTGAGTGTGTGTGTGTGTGTGTGAGAGAGAGAGGGAGGGAGGGAGGGAGGGAGGGAGAGAGGGAGGGAGGGGGAGAGAGGGAGAGAGACAGAGAGGGAGGGTGAGAGGGAGGGGGATGTTTGTCGGGAAAGTCCAGCGCTCATATTGACTACAGCTGGTGTGCTGCTACACTAGAAGATCTCCTTATCTCACACAGCTATCCCACACACACACACACACACACACACACACACACACACACACACACACAGACACATACACACACACACACAAACACACACACATAAACACACACACATGCATACACAGACATACACACATCATCCAACCGCCCACACAAAAAATACACAAAGGAGCAGCCTTGATGTTAATGGGATGCTTTCTGATCAGTCACTCGGGTCTCCCTCTTCTTTCTCTCTCTCTCTCTCTCTCTCTCTCTCTCTCTCTCTCTCTCTCTCTCTCTCTCCCTCTCTCCCTCTCCCTATTGTCTGTGTCCTCTTCCCTTTGGTTTTTTGAGTGAGTATGTCTCCTCTATTATTCTCTAGCTCCAGATGTCTGACAGAAGTGTGTTCTCTGCTGTTGCCTGATGAGTCTCTGTGGAACAGATATCTCTGTGCCCTTGTTGTTATGAAGAGGTGTGTGTGTGTGTGTGTGTGTGTGTGTGTGTGTGTGTGTGTGTGTGTGTGTGTGTGTGTGTGTGTGTGTGTGTGTGTGTGTGTGTGTGTGTGTGTGTGTGTGTGTGTGTGTGTGTGTGATAAGCTCTTAAGTAGTGTTTAGTCGGTAGTGGAAGTGTTTTCTTTCTGCCCTATTTTGTTATGGTGCTGCACATTGACTTGAGCTCAACCCAGCAGGAGCTTGCTGTTTGGCTTGATTACACATAAAGACATGTTTAATGGGAGTGTTTTGTTATCATTACACCCATTTATAATGAAGTTCACAAGGAGAGGCCTTTAGTCTGGCAGGCCAGA
>NW_027468674.1:32675311-32830311 GCF_046254945.1 Alosa pseudoharengus | reverse complement strand
CTCTCACACATGCATACACACATAGATGGCTGGTGCAAGCGGAGGTGTTGAGGCCTGGTCCCGCCATGCTGTCATACAGGGTTTTTTTATAGCCTGGTTCACAGAAAGTGTCAACATGTCTGCCTGCTGAACCCCTCAGGGCGTCCAGTTGTGTCACCACTCCTCCAGCGCCCATAGTGTTGACCTCCTGCCCTCTGTCCCTCCATCCCTCTCTCTGTCATTCACTCTGTGTGTGTGTGTTCTCTCTCTCTTGCTCTTTCTCTGTCCTCCTCTCTCTCTTCCCTTCTCTCTCTGGCACTCTGTCTCTCCGTATCTCAATTTAATTCAAAGCTGCTTAATCAGCAGGCCTGTTTGGATGCAGTGTTGACAAAACTAAGGCTTAGAACAACAGAGGAATATAGCAAGTGTAAAAAAGACAAATGCAAAAATAAAATGACTTCAAATAGCAGCAATAATATTGAATGAGATGAGGAGGAAGAACATTTTTGTGTGTGTGTGTGTGTGTTTCTCTCACACCCTGGCTGTTATTGCATGTGTGAAATATTTGTACAGTATATGCCAGTTGGGGACCTTGTGATGGGTTGTGATCCAGTGGCTTTCCCCTCCAGGACAGAGTGCTGGGCTGCCATCTGTAAGGGGGTGGGAGGGAGTCAAGCACTGTCCAGGAACTCTCCCCTGAAAACAAACACGCCACCTCTGCCTTGAGAGAGGCCCGCTGCTGACTCTGCTGCCATTGATTTCATTATCGCAGATCCAATACTACCCTCAGGGCTGTCCGCCGGACACTCCGCCTCATGTCCTTCACTTGAGCCCACTATTTTTTATCCGTCTTTGTTTTTCTGTGTGTGTGTGTGTGTGTGTGTGGTGGGGGGGGGGGGTATGTATGTTTGTCATACATGGAGAAACAGCCTGTCTAGTGTCCCATATTCTTCTATGCAGTGATGAGTTTGTGTGTACGTTGTCTACATGAAGTGCCGTTGCAACACTAGCTAAGAATCGTTGCGTCAACAAGAGGGCGTAAGCTGTGCTGTTTGGATTGTGTTTTCATCTTTACCGTGTGTCCTGGCCACTAGTGACTCATCTGGGTTGTTTCCCCCAGTCTGTTGGTGGAGGGTGTCCTGTGGTTTGAGTCACCCCACTCTGCCTCTGTGCCTTCAGGGCAGTAATATCCATCTGGCAAGGTGACCAGTTGGGGGACTGCCTTTTCCACTCCCCTCGGCCCAAAACAAATGGAGGAGCACATTACCCACTTGTGTCAAACAATGTCAGACAGGCCCAGTGGCTCATACAATTTTGTTATTTTGTTAAAAGGAAAAGAAATTCAGGTGATCCCTCCTGACACTGGCTACTTTATCATTTAACTCATGGAGCCGTTGTGGATTGGCTTTTCTTGGCAGGAAAGTTTAAACAGCACCACCCTTTAAGCCTTGGACACACTTGCAATATCGACACCTGAGACAGTCAAGTTGCATTAAAGCAACATGTTATTGACCTGGGCATTGTTTAACCAGTGTTATTAAAGAAATCCGTATGTTTACTGCATGAGGTAGAAGGGCTGCTCAGCTCAGCAGAGAGTGGTCTGTCAATAGTATTGATGACAGCCCTGGAGGCCTTCCTTCCTTCCTTATGTGCTTGGCCTTCCTTCCCTCTCTGGAGCAGCTCCTGTCTTCTCTCCTGTTTCAGAGTTCAAGATCTCAGGCTCTGCTGGGGAGCAGCGCCATTGACCACCCACACCACCCTCCGACTGGATTGGCAGCCATGCGCCCAAGGGTTATGGTCATGAGAGGGTGTTTGTCAACAGCTTGAAGAAATGGATGGCTGGGGAAACAAGACGGATACTCCATCAGCACCAGTTGTTTTGTTGCCAGTGCTTAGACTGGCTGCCACAGATAGCAATGGTGGTTACTTACAGAGCTGCTGTGTGTGCCTGTATGTTTGCGTGCATGTTGTCGTGTAAACGTGCGTACTGCAAATAAGCATGTGCAGGGGTTAGCTGTACCAGTTGGTTCCAGAGCCATTCAGAGCTGTTCCCTGCTGATCCAGTGGCTACGCGCCGCTGAAAAGCTGTGAGCAAGTGGAGTGTGAAAGACCCGTCCTTGAGCACGCGACTGCAGGGAGCACCGTGCCTCGGTCTCATCTCCTACAATACTGCTATATTTACCTTTGCTGTTTAACACACACCACACACACGCACCACACACACATTCACGTGTGCATCACAGACGCATCACACACACATGCACACACACACCTCACACTGTGTTTGCGGCACATAATGAGTTTGCTCTGGGCGAATGCTATGGGGGAAATAGAATTGGAGGCTGAAATGACTGGTTTGGAGGGCTTGCTGCAGGAGAGGTGGTTGTGCCGGGTGCCAGGCCTGAGGTAGCATGGGGTGGGGGTGGACGCAGGTGGCGTACGAGTGGAGTAGCTGGCCGCAGGGATCCGGCGGCCTGCTGCGGCACGTGCCTGAAGCGGTCAGGAGCCTGATGCTTTTCCTGGATCTGTCTGTGCTCTGAATGTGGGATCAAATCTGTGTCTGTGTGTTGGGGTGTTTGTGTCTGCATGAAAATGTGTTGGGGTGTGTTTTTTTGTCAGGCTTTGAAAGAGAACGTGGAGGATGTGGAGATTTACAGCTGATACACATACACAGACACTGATATTCAGCATGCATCACTTAGCAGGGGAAAGTGTGGCCAAGATATCCCATGTGAATAATGGACAGCTCGGGTCATGTTGATTTAAATGTCCCATGGTCACATGTCCTTAGTGGTGAGGGAGGCTGAGTGACGGCCAGAAAGTGATGGACAGAGCGCATGAGCTTTAGCCCCAGATGGTCCCTTCACTTTGATTACTGATCTCGGGCTCAAATTTTGGAGTCTGTGTGTGAAGTTGCATTTTTTTTGTGTGTGAGTCCTGTTGGATTTTGGTGATTATTTCATTTCTTTGTCTCTTGTTCAGTAGGCAGTAGGTCTTTAAAGCTCCTTGTGTCTCCTTGTGTGCCTTTGGTCAGTGGGAGTTTGTCTTTATCAGCGAGGTGTCTCAAAGCCCCTCATTGAGTTCCCTCAGCTTCCTAAACCTTCCATTTTCTAAAACCAGCATGTGCACAATCACCGGCCCACAGCCCCCAAAACCATCTTTTTCTCAACCCTCAGTTTATATATTCTGAAATCTTTCACTTACACACTGACATTTTACTTCTTTATTTCAGGCCAAAAGTCTTTTTCCGGTAGCTCACCTTTAAAAAGCTATTTGCCGGAACAGTGTGGAAGAATCTTCCATCCAGTTTACCCTTCCTGTCCTTCTCTCTCAACCCTGGCATGCTTTTCTTTGCTATTTTAACACTGCTTTGTACACCGTTGTCCGGTGTTTAGACTGAACAAAGGTTCTTATTATTCATATACTGTAGCTCTGTGTGTGTGTGTGCCTCTGTGTGAAATGTTGGCCATTAAAAACAAGGTGAACAGACTTTAGAGGGTATGGATGTCTCTTCAGCTGATTGTGTCCTCCCCAGCAACTGTCCTCTCGCTTGTTCTGCTCCCTGCTGTGCTGTCCCATTGTGTCCCCTACACACTGACCCTCCCCTGCCTCTTCTGTTGCACTGTCCCCTGACTCAGCATCAGAAGCAGGACGTCTGTTCTGACCCAACTGTTCATAGACACATAGGCCTCAAATATCTCCCCACTAAGTCACACCTTTGACACCGCTTTAAATAGTGCATTTGTGTCTGGGCATGCAAATGTGTGTTTGTGAGGCGAGGTGGCACATGATCAAAGCCACACACATCAAGTTGCCAGTGCAAGAGCTGGCATCTCAGATCACCTTGTAGGCCTCCTCTCTGCTCCATCAGAGTGTAATTGGAGTTCCACCTCTTCCCCACCCTGCACTGCCTGCCAGCCAGCCCAGCCCAGCCCAGCCCAGCCCAGCTCAGCTCGGCCCAACCCAGCCCCACCTGGTCCTCCTCTGATCTCCTCACAGCAGTGCTGGGGAGCTGCCGTAGTGGGTGGGACGCAGCAGCTGAATTTGAGCCTCTAAATCCCATGATTCTCCATTCACGCACCTGCCAGTATGCTATGCAGGGGGGATCTGGGAGCTGTAACGTTTGAGTGAGCGCACACGCTGCACTTGTTCCACACCTGTTCAGCCCGTGTCTTTATTCCCACAGAGCCTAGTCGAGGGGGCAAACTACATCCACACAATGAGCTCTGTCACTGGGTGCCTTGAGTGGTCAGATGTGCTTTCAGGGAGCTGTTTTAGCTGCTTCTTTTTTTGTTTTCTTTCTTCCTTTCACTTTTTCACTCTTTCACAGATCTCCTCCAGCCACTTTCTCTGGAGGCTCGGGGATTGTCCCTCTTGGCCCAATTAAAGGCATAAAGCCAGGCCTTGTTTTATGTGACTGTGCTTGCCTTTCTCCCACATGGTGTCATAGCGGAAAGTGAGACGGATGGTATTGCCTGTGGGGAGGTGGGTCTACCAGGACTCCCCTCTCTCAAGACCAATGTCCTTGCCTTTCCCCACCACCGCCACCAGCGCCTGCTCTTTCCACTCATATCAGCTTGGATTCTTTTAGAGGTCGATTAAAGGTGCATCATTCGTTAAATATATTTTTCATGATTGCTTTTAATTAATAAATGGTAAATGGGGCCAGGATGAATCAGTCATTCTAACTAGGAGCCTTCCGAGGTACGTTCTTTTTAATCCACTGTAATTTGCCTCCCGTCCTTTGCTCTAGCCCTCTTTTTAAAGGGCAATATCATTATCAGCATTGTGTGGTGAGTGCATGACTCCTAAAATGCACAGGCCTCTGTGCACCATGAAACTCAATGTCTTGGACCTTTTACTTGATGGTGAGGGTGAAGCAGACATTCAGCATTACTTTCCCTTTCCAAGTGCTTGTCTAGACGCCGATATGGCTGTACAGTACAGTCAGCCGGAGCTGGTAAGCATTGTCTGGCATCTGGCTCTCTGCATGTTTTTCAGTCTGCTCTGCTCTGCTCATGGTGTTGAAAAACTCCACTATATATTGTTTGTTTTTGTCAGTTGAGAATATGAGGCCCTTCTACAAGCAGAAAAAAAGCTGCATTGAGCATCCCTTTTCAGAATTATTCTCCTTCATGTACTGTCAAAAATGATTGTCTAATGCAAATCCTTTTGAGACTGCGAGAGCCATTATTCAGTTTGCCTTGTTCAGCAGTAAATGAACACATTTTGTAAAAAGCGTAAACTAAATGGGCCTGGAGCAAGAACATCAAAACACAAAAACATGGCTGGCATCTTTTTTCCCCTCATTCAGGCACTCAGTGTTTCCTTGCACACTGCTCAATTTCACCTAGCTCTGTATCCGTAGCAGAAAAGAATGACTATAATATACATATTATGTCCCCCGCTACCCTGATCAAATGGATGATAGGAGCTCATATCTCTCTCTCTTAAATGGACTGTTTTTTTTATAATGCAGGGTCACATGGAAGATATTTTTCCTGCTACTATCCTTAACTTCCATCTTTGTGTTGGTTAAAGATGATGGATATGTATTGGGAGTTAATGGCTCAGGCAGGTGGATCTGTTAGTGGAGTTCTTTGAGCTGGCCCTAGCCAAGGTCGCTCTCTTTTACCAGTGCCACTGTAGAGGAGTAGAATGAATGTGAGTTAATGAAACTGGTTCCTATTCACCGTAATGCTTTACTGCTGGTTGCATTTCCATCAAGCATGTTAGCTTTAAGTGAAGATCGATAGTCTCACTGGAGTCATAAAGATTGCTGCAAAAAAAAAAAAAAACCTCAGGAATGAGTTTGATCCCCCCCCCCCCCACAAACCCCCTCCCCTCTACTTGGATTTCATTAGATTCACCTCTTAAGAAAACAGTTACCATGGCAACGGGCCCTGAGTACCTCATGAAGAGATGAAGTGTAGAGATCAGGCCTAAGAGGACACCCTGGCATCGTTTTGCTCTCACTCGAGATTTTGTGTGCGAAAGATGGAGCAGATCAGGATGATGGGCTGTCAGGGGAATTCGGAACAGAGTGGTGCAGTCGGTGTGCTCCAGACTGGATCGCCATCTGTTTGGAAAGGGACCAAAGACGACAGTTTGACAGAACCGCCGTGGGGGGTGTGGGCTACCTTAGGCTTCCGCGTTGATCGTCTGCATACTACTCCCTGTCTGTTTGTACTGTACATGAGGAGATTCCAATTTTCCTGAGTAGTGGTGTCCAATGTTTGTCTTGCCTTCAGTAATGGAAAGGAATGGAGATAGAAGCCAAGTCCACCACGTGTATTCAATTTACTCTATAGATTTGTTTTCTCCCCGTGGGGAGCTAGGCTGAAGCGGCAGTATTGCTTGGAGACTTAAGAACTCTTCAAGCCTAACCCATATTGTATCAGTGAAATCAATGCAACATTTTTGGTTCTACTTCACAGCCTCTAAATTTGAAATGATTTGATGGGGCTACAAAAACATGATTTAACTTTCACGCTTTGCTACTTTCCTAACAATGGCACATTCCCCATCTACCGACGGAGGTGTTGCATGTTGCATAGGAATGTCACTGTGGTGTAATTGAATTGGATGATTTGGGAGGCAAGCACTCTAAGATTAGTCACACACTATGAAGCTAGGCATCATCGACAAAAAAATGTGTCATTACTGTGTGTGAAAATAAGAAGGGCAAAGAAGACAAGGACTGATAGAGTGATCTTAAATCTGCCGTGATATCTTTCCATCGTTCTGTTCGTGACGGGGAGCATTTCTGTCAGGCTGCTCAGAAGTCCAGGACTTTGTAGGGTATTCTATTATTCAGCTTTAATGAAGGCCCAGAGAGCCAGGGTTCCTGCTGCCAGGTGAGGTGCAGCTGAACCTGCACAGATTGGATCTCTCCCAGGAGTGAGTGCTCTTCCCCAGCTCCTTACCCCTGCTGCAGTTGGGGGGTTGGAGTGGAACTGTGCTCCTGGCCTGCAGAAGGCACGTCGCCCGAGTCTGAGCGCTACAGCAGCTGCCAGCCGCCAAACCAGGACGTCCGCTCCCGCCCTCGGATCCGTCAAATTAGCGGTCAGATGAAGAAAGATGAGCTCGTCATCCTCAGACAAGTCCCTTAACTAACACAGTCATGGGACGTGCGTCCGCCATTAGTCTCCCTCCCCCTGCACCCCTGCACTCCCTCTCCTGGGAACAGGCTGACGTGTGTCGCACATTGAAAGTCAAAGCAGCTCCTCTGACTGCCGCACTTCTCCCTCATCCTCTTCTCTCTCTCCCCCATGCTGGCCTCTCTTGGTGTTTCCCTCTTGCCCATCCCTCCCTGGCGCTTATGTCCCCTTCTTTATCTCCACAGCCACCAGGTAATTGGCCCTTTTGTTCATCATTTAGACGGAGTGGGGAGGGATGCTCCAGCTAAGCAGCTGTGCAGGTTATCCCAGCCTTTCTAATCAAGCCCAGCCTAATTGGTGTAAATTGGGTTTGCTTCACAAGCGTGGGCTAGAGCTAACACATCATCCCACTGAATCCCCACTGATGGCGCTGTACGCTCTTGTGTGTGTGTGTGTGTGTGTGTGTGTGTGTGTGTGTGCGTGTGTGCGTGTGCGTGAGTGAGTGTCTGTGTCTGTGTGTGAGTGTCTGTGTCTGTGTGTGAGTGTCTGTGTGTGAGTGTGTGCGTGTGTGTCTGTGTGTACTTACGTGCATGCGTGTGTGTGTGTGTGTCTATCTGTCTGTGTCTTAGAGTAGTAGTTTCCCTGCTCATTTGATGGTCTGAGCAGAGAAACACAATGATGTACTGGGGCTCCATGAATAATAGATGGTGAATAGCAGCATTTGAGGCATTGACACACTGGACGCTCTGCTTAACAGCCTGTGTGGATTATTTGTTTCTATGTGTTTCATTCTGAGTGTCAAACACAACATCTGCCATTACCAAGGCCTCCACAGATGATTACATGTCAGCATCTTTGGGATGTACAGTACCTGGCTGCCTTTGTTTCTAGGGAGATTCCAGCTTCCAATGAATTATTCTTGGTGGTTTGTGTCTGACTCTGCAGCAAATTTGGATGCTGTTTTTTTCTCTGACGCCGTGGCCTCCTGTCAGTTGTTTCATTATGAATGGCAGGGTGAAACAGTGTTGCTCCGAGGTTGTCAAATATTTGACGACTTCGGGAATTTTTGTTACCACCTCACCTGGCTTTGGTGGATTAAATATTGAGAAATGCAGCCGAGCCGAAGCAAAAAGTACACAAGCACACAGAAGTACGAGCACACACACACACACACACACACACACACACACACACACACACACACACACGCACACACAAGCACACACACAAACACACACATATACGTATGCAGGAAGAGGGAAATGAAATGCAGGCAACGCTAATGTGCTCAGCGTTCTAGCACAGCCCAGCTCAGCTATGTAGGTCAGGTGTAATTACTGCTGCAGGATAGATCTTCATATGAAACAAAAAGTCAGATATGGGAACAACCATGAAAGGCTAATAGCTGAGTCATAGCTTTATTATGCAAGCGGAACAATCAAGGCCCTTAGTTTGCCGTGTGACAGCCTCTTCCCTCACCGATAAATGCCCAGGGATGAGATGCCTGGTGTCATGGCATCAGCTGATCAATTAACTTGGAACTCTAAGGGGAAAATAATAGTATTAACAGAGATTTGCTATCAGACAAGGCCGAACAAGACAGACGCCCTCTTTCCCCAACAAGTCGTTTTGGCTTGGTTACCGGCACCGGTGGCAGTATGGCTGGCGTCCTCGACGGGAGCACAGTCCCAGGATGGCGCAGCTTCAAAGCGCTTGCCCAGCCTGCTGAGTCACAGCACGCTCAGCAACATTTGGATGTGCATATGTGTGGCTTTAGCACTGATTGCGCCTGGGATGATTATTTTCTTAATGTGTGAACAATGTAGCATACATAATTGTAGCAGACAAAAATTTCCCAGCAAGCCTTGATTTTTGTAGGCTCGTCTCATCTCCCTAGACGATGTTTTCCACAGCAATATCGCCATCTAATGAGATTGCAGGTGGACTTTACTGCAGCATTTTTTCATGTATTTGATTTCATGCATATCCTTAATTTGCCTGATTAACTTTTATGTGTTTCTGGTGGCTGTCAGAATGTATGGACATGTGTATATCCATGCCCAACATTAATTTGATCCTGTACTCTATTACTTTAGCCCCTCGAAATATGCCAATATGCTCTCATCAAAGTTGTTAAATCTAGCAAAAGTCTGAAGTCAAGATTCATCATCTTTTTCCCTCTAATTATCACATTTATTAGTTTTATCCCAGCTTGATGTTCAAACCAGTGGTTTATTATGCCATCAATTCTCAGCATTCCCAAGCTAATTCTTGCATTGATTGGTCCCCAGTTAATTACATGTACCATCAACAGCCTCCAATTTTAATGACAGAGAAAACACAAATTCCATTACATTCCCACAGAGTCTTAACCACGCTGTTAATTGGACTTAGGACAGCTTTGTGTGTGTGAGGCGGAGGCTCGTAGTTGTGACACTCCCAGTTCTGTTCATTTGCTTATTGCAGAGTGTATTCTCTATCCGCGCAGCTGCGGACCTCACAGGAGGTCAGGATAAGGCTCATGTTAATTCAGCCACTGAGTCCATGGGGTCTCCCTCGTCATCTTCACCATGAGGCTGATGTGGGAAGTGACTTAGGTTTCTGATGCTACGTTGGTGTGGCCTGCAGTGTGGACACCATCGATTGACCGCTCTTTATTTAACCGAGGCTATATGAGGCTCAGAGTATTACTGAAGCCTAAATCAGCATCCAACATCCATCCATCTATTTATTCAACCACCTATTTAGTCATCTCTATCTCTCCATCCTTACGTCTGGCTGCTCATCTGTCTGTTCATCTATCCTCCAATTTACACAATGTTTTGTCCATGTGTTCTCCAAATATTTGTAAAATGTTTCTTCCTTTCCAGCCCACTCATCTTCCACTTGTGCGTCAGCCTCTCAGGACCTCAGACTAAAGAGTGTGGAACCGAATACAATGGGCTGTCTAAGAACCTAAGCCTTGTGTCTCTCTGTGTCCACAGGGCAGTTTCGTAGCCAGCATGACAGCCACTCTGCGTCAGATGGAGGACTACCACTACTCTCATCTCATCAGCACCTTTGGCAAAATGAGGACGGATGTAGTGGTGAGTTCTACACTTCTGTGCTCTCTAACCATTTGTTTGGCAGTGCAGTGCAAAAGCTGTGCATATGCTGAAGCGTTCTTATGTTATGCAGATGCGGATAGTGCACTGTTGCACTTGCGTATACAAAATGAGATCTCAGGCCCACCTTTGCGTAGCCTATTTGTCCAACAAAAACTGTGCATCTCAATGAAGTCATCGGGTCGCTTGGCTTCCATGTAGTCCTCTGGCTCTCTGCTCTCATCTTTAATCTGGCCTGATTTGGGAGGCTAGTGATCGCTGGGACAAAGCGCTGCTCCCTCCCTGTGGCCACATCCAGTCGTCTCCCCAACACCAGCCGGCTTATTGATGTGCCAGCCAGCCAGCTTTGAAACATCCGGGCCTTCAAGTTTGTTTCTCCTCTTCTGCTTTTGGCATTCTGCGGATGGTTTACATAATCTTCCATTCGGATGGCCTCCATCTTCGCCCCCCCCCCCCCCCCCCCCAGACTCACTGCAGATGAGACCCTTTGGTCTGCTCTGTCTGGCGGAGATGCAGACGTGTTGGACTCTGAATGGTAGACAGGTAGCCAGGCATAGCACCTAAGAAAATGTGTGCCTAAAGGAAAACGCTTGCGTGCTGAAATAATGATAAATAGTGATCAGCATTTTAACATAAGCCGGAGTCAGTCTGATCATGCTAACATACTCTTTGTGTTGTATTGAAACACACACTGTGTAGGTTAGCTGTTCCTCTCTCTTCTCTAATCAATCACAAGTGCATTGCCTCTCTAGAGCAATTTAAGAGTCAGAATATTTGAGCCTGACCACAGCAAATAATTAAATAAGGACCCTGGTGTGGTAGCACGTGCAGCCAGTCTCTCTCCTGTGCTGAGGCAGCCGGTCAGCCGGCTGAAGACAGCCCCGTCTCTGATTTATCCTCCTCGGGGGTTGGCACGGCTCGCGGCGGCCTTCCAGCATTTGGCAGCGGCTCAAGCAAACTCGGGGTTGTTTGCCGTCACCCCCACCGACACCCTGCCTGGCACAACCCCGCATCAAGTTTACATAAGAGATGATCATGCCCCTCACGCTGCTGAGCACCCGGCGCAGAAACACAAACATGAGGCTCACCTAGCAGCAGTCCACTCTGGCCAGCATTTCTGCTAAAGTGAATTGTAATGAGGGGCACCAAAGACTAGAGCTCCCAGTGACGGCCTTACAATAACCTTTCTCTACGGCCTCACTTCCTCATTTGAGATGCTAATCTAAGATGTAGAAAATGTTAAGAGCCGTTAGGAGGGCTCCCCTCGGCTGTCGGTGGTGATGCAGTATCCCCACGGAGCTGAGGCGGGCATCCTTACAGGACCTCGCGCTCACATCACTTGACGCGCATGCCACAGTGCAGTGTAAGAGAAAGTGTGTGAGTCTTTCACCTTGACCCAGGAGAAATCTAATCTAAAAGCAGCTTCCTCCTGAGGCGCTGGGCAGCGGGCTCCTCGGGGTTCATTCCAGATTGTTCCCATCTCCCTCGCGCACAGAATAACAGTCTTCATTCCAAATGCTCTTTCTTTTCCTCTCTCCCTTCTCTTTTAGGATTTCCTAATGGAAACATTTATCATGTTCAAGGATCTCATTGGCAAGAATGTCTACCCTGCCGACTGGGTTATAATGAACATGATGCAGAATAAGTAAGTACAGCCCTCACTGCTGCTCCTCCTTTCTGACCCTTCCTCTCTCTGGCCCCCACTATCTTGTCCACCCCCCACGACCCTCTCTGTCTGCCTCTCTCAGTTCATGTCCCATTGCTCCCTCTCCTGCATATCCCCACTCTCTCTCTCCCTCCCTCTCTCTCTCTCTCTCTCCCCCCTATGCCTATAGGTTTCCCCCCTCTCTCTGTCTCTCTTGCTTTTTATCTCCGTCCATCTCTTTTTCTCACCCCCCCATCTCTCCCTCATTCTCTCTCTGTCTCCCCCTCTCCCTCTCTCTCTCTCCCTCTGCTTCTATATTTCCAAGCTGCTTTTCATCTCCCCTCCACTGTTGTTGCTTAGGAACGGCAGTGAGAAGTGGGCAAGGACGTTTTTCTAATGTTTTTCTCTCAAATGCAAATAGCACTCGGCGGCCTCTGCCACAGCAGAGCGAGATGAGACGGATACTGCCACAAACATTGGCATGAATTATAAATACCTCGCTCGCTAATCTCCCACATTTTTTGCTGATGTTTTTTTTTTCTTTCTTTCGTCTTCTCCCTCCACTGTTTGTGTCGAGCTTACTTTGTTGTTGTGTTTTGTTTTATTAATGCGCCTCTCCTCAACTCACTTCTATATGCCTGCTGCTGGTACATCAGTAGCAGCCCCCGAAAAAGAAGTACATGTGGTTGCACTGGCAAAAACAAAGTGGGTGTTTGGGCTTTGTGTTGTGCTCAGCGCTCAGTCATTAAAGGTGCAAGCCCAGCGACGTCTCAGTGCCACCCTCACCTCTCGCTGTCGTCACGACTCGGGAGCCCAAATTGGGCAAACTTGTAATGAAGAGCCAAATATACGCGAGCATGCCACAGTTCTTATTCTGAGCTTGCAAAACGACAAAAATAAAACAGGCCAAGGAAGTGTGTCATTGCATTTCATGGTGTTGCTGAGAAAACACGAGAAACTCTCACATATTTGTTTGATCACCAGGTCCCAGCTTGTTAATAATAATAATAATAATAATAATAATAATAATAATAATAATAATAACTTGGTTTTATATAGCGCCTTTCAAGTAACCCAAGGTCGCTTTACAAAAGGAGATAGGGCAGGGGAATAGAGGGGAGAAGAGAGGAGGGGGTAGAAGTGGGGTTGGGGGGCAGAGTGGTTAAGGACCATAGGCCTCAGTGAATAAATGTGATTTTAGGTGCTTTTTGATCGTAGCCAGTGTGGGGGCTTGGCGGATATGGAGAGGTAGACTGTTCCAAAGGGTGTTGGCAGCAACACAGAAGGCTCTGTCACCAAAAGTCCGTAGCCTGGAACGGGGGATGACAAGCGGGTCCTTGCCAGAGGACCTCAGGGACCTTGGCTGGGAGTGGTGCTGGATGAGATCGGAGAGGTACTGGGGAGCAAGAGCATTGAGGGATTTGTATGTAAGGAGTAATATTTTGTAGGTGATGCGTGACTTCACCGGGAGCCAGTGAAGTCAGTGTGGGGGTAATGTGTTGCAATCGCTTTGTGTGTGTGAGGATCCTGGCAGCCGAGTTTTGGACACGCTGTAGCTTGTCCAGTGCTTTGGTGGGAAGACCATAAAGGACACCGTTACAGTAGTCCAGACGGGAGGTGATGAAGGCATGTGTCAGAGTCTCCGCAACAGTGTCTGACAGTGAGGGCCGGAATCTGCAGATGTTTTTGAGGTGGAAGAAGGCGGATTTGGTGATGTTACTGATGTGAGCTTGGAGTGAGAGGTTGCAGTCCAGAGTCACACCCAAGTTACGCACTTCTTGGGAGGGCCTGATGGTAAAGCCATCTACGTTCAATAAGACGTCCCCAACTTTCTTGGACAGAGACGGAGGGGCCACCACCATGAGCTCTGTCTTGTTGTCGTTGAGTTTGAGCAGGTTGGTGGCCATCCAAGTCTTTATGTCATGCAGGCAGTGAACTAGTGATAGGGGAGGGAGATTGGTAGATGGTTTAGCGCTAATGTAAAGCTGGGTGTCGTCAGCATAGCAGTGGAAACTGAGCCCATGCTGACGGATGATCTGGCCGAGAGGGAGCATATAGATGGTGAACAGCAGGGGGCCAAGCACTGAGCCTTGGGGCACGCCGTGGTTGACTGGAGCTGCGGTCGAGTTGGAATCCTTGATAGTGATGTATTGTGTCCTAGTGAAGAGGTAGGAGTGAAACCAGGAGAGAGCAGAGTCAGAGAGTCCTAAGTGTTCATGGAGACGGTGAAGCAAGATGGTATGGGAGACTGTGTCAAAAGCTGCAGATAGGTCTAGGAGGATGAGAAGGCTGATGAGGCCGTTGTCTGCAGCTATGAGGAGGTCGTTCATGATCTTAATGAGCGCTGTCTCCGTGCTGTGGTGGGGTCGAAAGCCAGATTGGAGGGGTTCATAGAGGTTATGGTGGGACATGTGGTGTTGAAGTTGGGCAGCCACCGCTTTTTCCAGGATCTTGCTGAGGAAGGGTAGGTTGGAGATTGTTGACGGAATGTCCCATTTCCAGTTCCACTGTACCATATCTATACTTAATGGTATACAGAGGGTTTGTCTGTGAAATTAGACTTTGGCTAGTTGCTATCAACGCCTCCCTCTGTTTTCTCTTCCCCCTGTTTTCCTCTCTCCTCCTCCTCCTCCCCTCCCTCCATCCCCCTGTGTGCCTGCTGTCATCATCCTAGGAGGGTATGTCCTGGTAGAAATTGCTTTGCAGCTTGTTACTGTTTTCTCCAGCGCGGTGGCGGCATCATCCGCTAGTGTGATTACTACCTGGCCGAGGCTGAGGCTGAGGCCGCTGAGCCTCGTATTTGGAATTCACGCGGCCATCCGGCGAGTGCTGTCAGACACCTGCGTCCTCATGCAAACAAGGCGTCAGGGCGGTGAGATGAGAAGCCTCGGATGCCCTACAGGTGTGGGACAGGCACCTGCTCTGCATTCACCACTGTCCGTGTGTGCAGAGTGCGCGTCGCTCATGTATTATTTTGGTGCAGTGTGTCTACTGATTTAAATGTTAAAATGGAGCATGGCTGCACTGATGACATTTTTTAGTCCATTTGCTCTCATGGAAAGTCATCCATCTGGCTGCTCACTTGTCAGGCATGGTGAGATGTAGTCCTTGGCTGCTTGCTCAGCTGACATTGCCACTGAACACTGCTGTCAAGTTCTGCATACCTGTAATTTTAGCACTTCAAAGAAGATTTGTTTTATTTGGCTTGGTGTTTTTTTGTGTGTGTGCTTTATGTGGAGAGTTTTGTGTGTGTGTGTGTGTGTGTGTGTGTGTGTGTGTGTGTGTGTGTGTGTGTGTGTGTGTGCGTGTCATTGAGTGACATTGTGTCTGTTTGTGTGTCTTCATGCACCCTTGTGTGTGACCTGGCTGGCATGCCCATTCATCCTGGCTGTGTAGTGGTGGACGTGAGGTTCATGGCTGATGGCAGAGCATAGGATGCTGGGGAGGGCATGGCTGAGTGTGCCTGGACCCACTGATATTGCCTGTAGTCGGGTGCTGGGAAAACTGATTGACTTGACTTTCTGCTCAGTGGACTTGGGCTGCCCACTGCCATGGAGGCACCGCAAAGCCCCCCCCCCCACCCCTCTCTCTCTCCCACTCTCTCTCCCACTCTCTGTCTCTCTTTTTTCTGTCTCTCTGTCTCTCTCTCTCCCTCTCTCTCTTGCTCTCTCCCATTGCTCCTCTTTCAGCTTTGTTTATTTTTGATACCATTTCAAAACTGCTGCGGGCAACTTCCTTCAGAACTTTTTGCCTTTGATGTCGAAATCGGAGGGGGTTGCAGAGTTCGCGTGACAGATAGATCAGATTCCAGCCTTGTCGTCGGCATCGTTCGCGGTTTGCACGACTCCAGAGAGCACGCCAGCCTAAACTCCTAATCTGCCTGTGTGAGTAGCGCCTGATGGAAGCTCCGGCAGAGAGATGGAAATGAAGGGTGAACGACAAAAGAGGGAAGAACAGAGGCCAGGCCTTCTAGCAAAGTCAGTCCCCGCCAGCCGGAGCGCTCTAATGGCCGATGTTACGTCGGCGCGTTTGGACTTCCGTTCTGGCTCCGCTTCGTGCCTACTGACTGGCTGGCATTTCAGCCCCGCGTCTCCGTCTGCGGCCGCGGCAGAAGTGTAGGCGGTCGGCACCACCCACGGGCACCTCCGAGGGCACTCTTTCATTCCACCACGCCGTGGCCTCGGCCGCTACATGGCTAATGAGGCTATCCTTTGCAGCTTGCGCTCTCTCTCTCTCTCTCTCCCTCTCCCTCTCCCTCCCGCTCTCTCTCTCTCTCTCTCTCTCTCTCTCTCTCCCTCCCTCTCTCTCTCTCTCTCTCTCTCTCTCTCTCTCTCTCTCTCTCTCTCTCTCTCGCTCTCTCCACATCTCCCTGGCCGTGCATGCTCTAATTGCCCAAGGGAGAGGTGGGCAGCCGTGTGGAACAGGCCACTGTGCTGTGTCCCGGGGAAGGTGCTTTCAGTGAGCAGCCACTAAAAGCAGGGGTGGGAAACATGCCTGAGATAACAGCAGGGCTAATGAAGGGAGCCCCACCACCCCCGCAGCTCACGCTTCAGCCCACCAACCACTCACACAACACCAGTGGCTTTGCAGCGCCGGAAACAAAACACGCTGCCACACGAATTCCATGTCCGCGCCATTTAGCACGTTTGCTGTTGGACCGGTCACCATATGCTACATGTTTAAGGAGCCAAACAAGCAAGTCACTTTGGGTCTTTGTGCAGGACGTAACTCAGTGCCTCAAGCATGGGCTCTCTGGCTCTTACACAATAGTGTGACAAATGCTTTGCGTTTAGCTAAAAGGGGTGAAGTGATCCACTATTGTTTGGATTCATCTTACTACTGTTCTTTACAGGGCAATCTTCTTTTAAAAGTAAGTCTTTAATATTTGAACAAAGGCACCTTGCTAGTGAAGTCGGCCTGGCCAATTTCGCCACCAATTCTCATAAAAGCTCGTAAACCAGAGAGGGTGGCTCGCCTGGGAGTTCATTGTTTTACTCTCAGCATTTCCCTCGCACCTTATGAAATTTTAATGTTACTCCATCACCAAGTTTTCCAAAGGCCCCCAGAAGAGCGCGGCTCGCGTGTTACAGGTGTGCCCTTTGGCCCCCTCCGTATTCCCTCTGTTATTGAGGTTAAAATGACCTTTAGAGAAGTAGGTCTCCGGCGTGGGGATGTAGCGCTGACTTCATTTGCACAGCGTGACATTTGTTTTGCGGGGGCCCGTATTGTTGCTTGCCCCCCGTGGCTCCAGCTCTAGTCTGAAACAACAGAGGGGGGAAATGTGTTTGTGCGCTGCCCAGCTCATGCCCCCAGCTTTGGTCCAGCCTGCACACACACGCGTGCTCCTTTTTGCTAGTGCTTAGTGTTAAAGAATACAAACCATCAAATCCCTTTTACTGCAGCGGGCTTCACAGGGCCCTGGCCATTAAGACTTTGTTGGGGTTTGTGTTTATAGTGTGTGTCAAAAGCTCTGCTGCTGCGGCAGATTTTCCCAAGGGGTCTGTACTGTACGCTAGTATCTCTCTTTGAAGAGAGAACTATCGAGATCTGGTGGGAGAATCCACTCATATATTTGTCTTTTACCTCACTTGACCCCACCTGAATATGAATTTGACCTTCAAGCGTTTTGGCTTTTTTTCTGTTCCACCTCTCCCATACCCTCCACGCCCCCACCCTGCCAAAATATGACTCCTTTGATTATCGCTCTGCTTTGATAAGAAATTCAATTATTGGCCGGTGTTTGAAAATGCAATTAGGTATTCGGGCTCCAAACCCAGCAGGTGAGCACAATAACAGCTCCATCAGCTTCATTACGGAGCCCATCACAGGCCCACTCCCTGGGCTTGGAGCATGGCGAGGCGACCCTGTGAGGAATAAGTGGTGTGTAATGAACACTGAGAGAGCACCAGTCGACTGCTAATTACACCCGTAATGGCGGTGGGGAGATGAATGGAATGGTGTCCAAAAGAAGGCAGCTCTTTAGCTGCCTGACCCACGCAATCCATCCCGTCACCAACTCCTGACACGCACCGCCCACACACGTGCGTGCGCTAGGGACCAACTGATAGAGCAGCCGTACGTCCATGTCTCGTGTTTGTTAACCCATCTCCCGCCCTCGGCCTCTCTCTCTCTCTCTCTCTCTCTCTCTCATACATACATACACACATATATGCACACTCACACCGACTATAGAGTCTTCAGGGGGCTCTGCGATAGATGAGCAAGAGCAAACTCAAGTGGAGAATTCACTTTATTCTTCAAGAAGGTTACATTTCATCGCCAAGATTAAGCCTCCATGGGTTGGGAAAATCTTTTTCTTCCCACAGTGCAGAGATAAATGAACTGGCTGCAATTCTGAATAGTGAGCTTTATTTCTTCATGTGGAGATCTTGATAAACACAGTGGATGGACCTTGATAAACAGAGTGCTTGAAATCAAGTCTCGGTGCTGTTTGATGTGGAGAGTGGCATGGTGTCATTCCTAACCTTAGCTTGTTTTTGTTGGTAAAATAATGCTGATTTTTATTCATTTGAAGATGCGATTGAAACAGAACTCCCCAGTTGTCACCACAGTACCCTTAGTTGTTTCTGCAAGATCGCTTTGCATAAATTGTCTCCTCGCTGACAATGCCGAGGACATGTTAATCAGCCCTCCTAATTATACGCACTTTCTTAAATGTACTAAATGGGCGCTTTGCTTTTAGAGCTTCTCTTAATCACATGTTTATTCAGATTCCAAAGGGTACATGACACTGTGCTTACAGCCTCGCCTAACAAGCCCTGAACTTACTCAATTATGAGACCGCTGGGCTCAACTGATGGGATTGCTTATCCTCGGGAGTGTGAAGAACCCATCCGAGGCTTTGACTGTTTGTCCACCGTGACGGGGTGTTTTACAGATGCCTCAGAGCGTCCAGATGGGCCTGACCTTTCTGCTTAGTTTTACACCTAATCCATGCATCAGACTTTGCTAATGCCCCTGTCAGGGCCGATGGCGCTGGTGGCTGTTTGATATGTGATCCCACACTCCAGCTCCCACTGGTCCTGTGCCAGTAACACTTTAAGAGGATGGGTGGTGGGGGGTAGCAGCAGCCGCAGCATAAGGGCCATATCAGCACCATTAGCAGGGAAGGCAAGTGAAACACTTGTACAGTGTGCAAACAAACATGGCCGTTGCACACACTGATAAGTGAGTCAACAAGTTTGAAGTGATGGTGTCATAGTTTAATTATAGTTTTCCGAAATGGTGTTATGCTAATATCTGTTGTAGATATCTTTGTCTGCTCTCCGTTGTGTTCGTAATAACCACTTTGCATTACTTTGAGACAACAGAAAATATGGCTTTTTGCCAAACAAATGAGATTAAGGACATTACAAGGAGAACAATAGAGTTAATAAGAGAGTAATATAACTCGCTGTAATGGTATTGGGCGGGTAGTGTAATAGCTGAGTTTAGTGTGTGTGTGTGTGTGTGTGTGTGTGTGTGTTTATAGAAATGTCTCTTACTGTAGATAAGCCAGGCTTTTCATGAATGGGCTTTGCTGGTGTGCTTCCAGAGGTGCAATAGGATACCATGCGTGTTTCTATCCGCTAGTGCAGGCCATCTGCCATGCAGCCATATTCTCACAGATGCCAAGTACTGTACATGTATACAGCACACCAAGTTGGTATATATGTATGTATCAGTGTTGCGCGGTCTGCCCGAAATTAAGCGGTCGCCCGCGGATGACCGCGGTCACCCGCGGTTATGAGTCATAAACAAAATATTTTTATGATATTCGGGTCATTTGCGGGCGGGTCAGTTAAAATTAATTTAATATATATTTTCTACAAATAGGCCTAGCCTACTTAAAATATAACGAGAAGGCTAGCATCAATACAGTAAAGGATCAATACAGTAAAGTCAACAGTAGCAACAAGCAAGACGCGAGTTAAAATAATACCCCTTCAGGAAAAGCGATAGGCTATGGGAAATATTGGGAAAAGTTGTTAAAGAAGATGACAGTAGTACAAGTTATGGTCTAGGCCTACTTCTTGTGAAGCCATTTAAAAGTATGACAGCCAAAACGGGCAGCCTGCAGGAATAAATGTTATGGCACAGACTACACAGCCATATCTACCGGTATGTATAGGTTCGCGCATGCATAAAAGTTACCTTAGTTCGTTGTGTTTGTGACTTTAAACAGTGGACGTGCTTTAGTAAAGCTTTGTGCTTCATTCAGCATTATAAACCAGTTCTTACGCTAACGTTTTGACCAGCAATGCCTACCTTGCCTCACCATTTCTGTTTTCGAAAGAAAGATGTATGTCCATGGCCTTCAAATCTTATCCTAGTGTTCTAATCCTTGGTGGTTGCGTGCGTGCTTGCGCTCTTATTCTCATTCTCTCTCCTGCGCAAACACTATGTCCTGCATGCCTACTGCGTGTAGTTCTACTGCATAAAGTTTCGCAAATAAATTTGTTTGTTTTACAGAAATGGCCTACTGTAACACTGCATGCAGGCTATAACCAAAAGCACACATTTGTAAATAAGCGGGTCGGATCGCGGGTCGGGTATAATTTTGTCCTAATTAATATTCGCGGTCCGAGTTGCGGTCGGGTTGATTAAAATATCGGGCGACCACTGCCGTGAGGAAGTCATGCATCTCCGCTCCTCTGGTATGGTATCCTCAAGTAAAGACTTTGACTGAATTGTGTTGATGCCGCTTGATGTCTCCTAAAGACAGACTGCTGCTGAATACACGGCACCCACCATCTGAATGATCTGAGCCTCTGTTCACTGACAGCTCTGTAAATCGTCTCCCTCTGTAGTTCTGCTTTTTAAAATGAGGAGCTATTAGAAGAACAAGAAAATAGCATTCAATGGTGTCATCATAACACAAAAAAGGTTCATAATTATCAGGATGTGAAAGAGTCTGGTATATTTCAGTAGAATTCCTGTAAGCACCTTTTCCAGTGGGTGCCTTTATTACATTCTATTGATAATGGAAATGTCATTCATTATAGCTGTGTTGTTGCCTGCATCCAAGGAAAGATGTTTTTCTTCAGGAAAGTGTACCTGGGGGAAAGAGGGGATTATGTCCTGGGCTTCCCTGCTGCTTAGCTGTGCTGTTATTCACATTTTTACTGTGGGAGGAAAGGGAAGAAAGTTTAGCAACTGTAACCATAAATTACATTTCTCTGATTGGATATGCAATGGATGATATGCCCTTTTAGGCCATTGTGAGTCACAGTTTAAATTATTTTGTGGACAGTGTATTGTCACTGCTGTCTGTAACCAGTCAGTCAGTGCTTAAGCCCCTTCTATAATCTTTTTGTAGATGCATGGTCATGAGTCGGTGGTCTACAGTAGCTGTTGTTCTGCTCTGGTCCAACTGTATGTTATTAATGTCAGAATTTGACTCTAATTCTATTGCAGCACACCCTACATACATAGATGGAGAGTTCTGGTTCTCTCTGTCAATACAGGAATTCATGCCCTCTTCTCTTTAGTTCTATCTGATTATGGTGGGCCTTTCTGTCCTGCTGTCTTGTGCAATTTGAAATGGGCGGGAACCCGAAGAGATGACGTCAGTCCAAACCCTGTAGTTGGTTTGAAAGCTGCTGCTAATGGTTTGGGTTTAGTTGACATTGCACTGAGAAAACAGAGGTCAGGTGAATCACCAATCATCCAGTCAACTAACAATGCTGCCCACAGCACCTACAGAGTTCAGAGTGTTTACTGCCGTTTAGCTTTAGTCACTCTCTTTTATTCTCTTTTCTTTGCTATTCTGCCCCCATCTCTCTCTCTCTCTCTTTCTCTCTCTCTCTCTCTCTTGTTCAGCCTTTTGGCTGTCTGTGTTTTCTATGCTACTTGGTAAGTAGCTCATCATCAAAAGGCTCAAGCTGTGCTGTAAATGACAAAGTTCTTTCCCAAGCTCTTGTTCACATAGTCCATAGCAACATGGTCCTCAGTGTTCTCTGCGTCACCATGATCCACCAATGCTGTGGAATAGCACAGTGGTTCTCTCTTAGGGGCCGTTTAAACAAAACCGCTGGGTGGATTTTCTCTTACCGCTTTCACACATTTAACGACACCGGCAAGAAAAAACCTCGCGTGTACACACCTACACAGAGGTGTAACCGGCTAAATGTGCTGTAGTGCATATGCCAGACCAGTCGATGGTGCCGTTGTGCAGAAGCTTCACGATAATTTCGCGTGAATCGCGTAGAAGAAAACATTGTTGAAACAGCAAAGACTTTCTAATGAGGAGACACAGCACTCAAAAAATCCTCCATGGAAATGCATGGGGTTAGTTTGTAACGCCAATATGGCCGTTGTCTACACATATCCCACCCCTTCCTCGGCAAAACGTCGACATGTGAATATATTGAGCCAATCATGTGGTGTGTTGTGAAGACATCGTACCAATCATGTGTTGTGAACTCGCCGCTGGAGCAAGATTGGTGTCTTGAAGCCCTGCGCACGCGCATTTCTGCTGAATAGATGCCCGATGACTGCCCAAAAAGCGTTGCTATATGGCCGCCGAGTGAAGGGACTTGCCTAAAAGGACTTTGGAAACAGTTTGTTAAGCCAGAGAATGTCTAATAAGGGCTCTGGTTAAGCAGTCGCATGGAATAAGGAGACTACAGACAATTCGGTTTTCAATTCAACTGTTAAACTAATAAAGTTCATTTTCAAGGTATGTGACTGCTATGTGAAATTTCAAATGCTTAGCCTATGCATTGCATTAGGTCTGAGCACCACTGGAGAAAACACTAACATGCAGTAAGCTAATGTTTAACTAAGTTAAGCTAACTTAGCCACTAAAGGCTGATAGGCTACATTGCACACATAAATCATGACAGGGGAAAGAAAAACATTTTAATATGATAAATAAATGGTTTGGTTTGTTTTGACAAGCAGCATGTCAGGTCGAGTGCAGTGGCTGAGTTGAGAGGTGGGGCTATGTCGTCATAAAGTTGTGGCTTGCACCTACAGGCGTCTACGGCGAAAGTTAGCCGGCGGTTTCAAAAGTTCCCACTTCGGAAGCCGGTTTCAAAAGCTATCGGTTTCAGTCTCCTAAACTGCCGGCGTCGTGTACACGCAAGGCATAACTGTTAACAAAACCTCACTGGTTTCACAAAAACCGGCGTCGTGTAAACGGCACTTTACTCTCACCACTCTCTCTTTCCTCACTGACAGGAGTGGGCATGGGAAACACTCCTCCATCTCCTTCCATGTTCATTTATTAGCCACCCCATGGATGCAGGGTGTTCCTTCCAGCTTTGCTCACTGCCTCACCAGCAAACTACTGAGGAGCAAGACTGGCCTAAGCAAGGCTGTTTTCTGCCCTCTAATCCTGGGCATAGTGGGCCCAACCAATCACCGTAAAAAAGCAACCGGTGCATGCTTAGTAAACAGAAAATTGTCCACCCTGATTGAACCATATTTTGTTAAATCATGGATATTTTGGGGTTCCTTCCGGTGACTTCAGGTTTACCTGAGCACATGCTGTCCATGTTTTATTACAGCCATTGGGTTAAACAAGCAAACCAACAAAAAAAACTACCAGCACCTCTGGGATCCACCCAAATAACACCAGTTTATGGGGGTAAACCCTGCATTGCAACAACTGCTTTTGTTTTGCTATTGTCCCACTGAGTCAGCCAGAGACCCAAAGTGCATAAATAATTAATGAGTTGACGACCCGTGCAGCAGGCCATGACATCACAGGTGTGCCTGTGTGCAGATTGATTGCACAGGACGGAAAAGGAGAAAACTGCAGGGCATCAGTGCTTTTTGTGCTGGGGAGCCAAGCGAGTGGCTGCGGAGAAGCTTTAATTACGAGCTCATCCCTGATGATGGGAGTAATTACGGCTCGGGGATGCGCGGCTGGGTAATGGAGTCCCAGCCTCTCCGTCCACCGAGGCCAATTAGACAGACTTCACTTCAGAGAGGGAGAGGAGAGGGAGAGAGGAAGGGGAGAGGGAGGGAGAGAGAGAGAGAGAGAGAGGCCTACAGAGTACGGCTCCTCCCCTTACTGTACTCCACTGTATGAAGACACGCCATCGTGTGAGCCTCAGAATGCCAATGGGCTTCAGCAGGGAGAGAGAGGGAGATTGAGGCAGGCCCTCTCGGACAGGCACTCTCAGTCAGGTAAATGGTAGTGATGCAATGTCATTAATGCAGTGTGGGGTAGGGATTTGAATGAGAGTGTTTTAGGTGTCTTGTGGACGGACTAGTGGTAGGAAAAGGAAAATGGTTTCCTAATGGAACAAATGAAGGATTTAGGAAAATGAGGCCTGAAATAGGAGTCTTTAGGAGCAGGCTGTTTCATAAGAGAGTGCAGGGTACCAGTGTAGCTCATTTACACCGAACATTAACCAGAGACCTGAACCCTTCTGATTGATATGTTCCCCGTGCCTCATGTGGATGTCCATTGCCTATTCATGTAGAGGTGGTGACCTGACCTGTGCAAAAGTTGCATGTTATATTCTAAAGGGTGAGGGGTCATTCCGTGTGTTTGCTGCACTGACGAGCTCCTGACTCCTTGCCTCTGGATAGGCAGGTGTGTGTGCTGTAAAGAACAGAATATATTCAGCTTTGTGCTCAGATTGCACTTGAGAAGTTTGAGATTTACCTGTAAAGAGCTTGGTCAACATTTCATCTGTGAAAATGTGAGATGTAAAGCAAAGACATTTTTTGCAAAGACTGTCAGAGTGGAATGAGCTTTCCTAAGCATTGTCATTTCTTGGCAGCAAGTGATGCCTCCTTGCCACTGCAATTGTCTGGAAGCTAATGTAATATTATTGAACGTCTGTCTAGTGGTGGTGAGTCATATCAGTGTTTTGGCAAGTGAAAAGATCAGTTTACGTTTGTGTGAGTGGATCTTTCTCGAGTGCTGTTTGTTAATGTTGTGTTGTTTAATAGATTCTCTCTTTTGAGAAGCCTTGGTTCAGCAGTGTGTTATTATCATTTATTTGGCGTGTCCCTCTAAAATTGTCATACAGTAACTTCCTTCAAGTTGGCAATGCATCAGGCAGCTGGTGAGTCTGGTCTTTGTAAAACCTATTGATGACAGACTCATTCTTTGTGAGTCTTTTATTTCCTTAAGATTGCATTTCTACCTGCTGAACTCTAGCGACCTTCACAGACAGGTTGCTTGCAGTTGGGAAGGTACAAGCTAAGGGATGAAATCACACAGCCTTGACAGTGTGTCATCCAGCACAATCTGTTTTCCAGAGCTTTGTCACCACATAAGTATTCCCCTCAAATGTGCTTGTCCTCACATCAACTTACCTTTCACTGGAAATTGTTGCCTGCTCTGACCTGAATATAAAAATATACATATTGAATATTCTAAAAGAAAAGGTTGTTTTGTTTATATTTATTTGTAGGATTTATGTGGCTTAGTGAAAATGTGGTAAGACTTTTATAGTTACATTTTGTAAATGTTGCAATATGGAGCCAGTCAGTCCTTACAAACCCAGCAGAATGTTCCATGTAGTATATGGGGTGCCTTTTCATGATGCTGATATATCATTGTTTCCTGGAAGTGTCAGGTGCCATGATGGGCTTCATATACCCTTAACATTGCCCTGAAATAAAATGATCTATCTTTATCCCTGGGACTTTGCTGCCACATATTGAAATGGGTCATTAAGTGCTAAATACAGCCTTATTGATCCACCAATTTGTAGATCATTGCAGCCCTTAGCAGATTCCCCCTGGTCTGATGTATAATTTATAGAATACTCAACATGTAATTTCTTACTTTGCCTGTTTAGTGATATGTGGATGATTCATTTAGTGCATGCTTTTTCCTCTGCTGTCAGACACCAAAGGAAAAATAATTTAGTAAAAGATCATTATTGATAAAGCATCTAAAATGAATTGCATTTTAAGCATTTTCTAATGTACTGTTGTTGTTTGTTTTGTATATTAGGTCTTGGTCTATGGTGGCTTCATTTTTTCAGTATAGTCATCACTTTAGCTCTGTGTATTCAGATATTAATTGAGAAATCAGTAAATTGGCCTGATCTTAGTGATCTTTGAGGAAATATTGATTTTGAGAGATCCTCTTGTCATGCCTCAGCCTTTCCGGAGCTCTCAGCCTAATTGATCAGACGACAAATTAATTGGGTTTGACCTCAGCCTGAGGATAAGAAAGCATGACCATAATGGGGTCTAGCAGCAACTAGCAGGAACATGAAGTGGGAGCAAACATAGTTAAAGGCGAGGATGAAAATAAATCATTTATCAGATCAAAGGCAGCATAGTAAGCAGAGTGTAATTTAATAAATTGGTGTGGTGATGAGGGGTTCTGACCTTGCCTTATCTTTAAGCACAGCAGAGAAGCAGGCTATTCATGCTAGCATGCAAATGGATCCTGATCCTTATCAGGTATGCTCCATGAACTCAATTAGCAAAGGCGATTAGCCGATAACACATCATTAGTATTAGAGCAGAGGTAAACATGGTTGAGCAAAGAAGAACTTTCTGTGCGGGGTTGGAAAAGTTCAGGCAGGGAGTCTAAAGGTGGAATGATGCATATTTGTATTAGGATTTAAAGAATAAACCACTTGTGTATCGTAATCCATAGTAAGGCCGTTATTTTCCTTTGTCAGAAACTTGATCATGAACTCCGCTTTCAGATTCTTGAGGGTTTTTTTTTGTTTTTTTTGTTATCACTTTTGGTGGCTTGCCATTTTATTTATTTTGTCTGCTGAGTTCAAGTTTGTCAAGCACATATCCCCATTCTTGGATTATATGTATCCACATCCTATTTTTTTTGTGCTGATAAAAGTGATTCCACTGAAGTGCGGCTCTGTGTCGGCAGTGTGGGGCGCGGGGATTACAGAGTGTACAACTCAGGGGAGTGTGTGTACCCAATCCCATTCTGCCGTGGCTCTTTTGAAGGGGCTTTTCAGTAATCACTTTAGACAGGGCTCTGTCCCGCTGTGCTCCCTGCACACACCACCTCTGCTCTGCCATATTGGGGGCTGGTAGCTTGACTAATTCACTTAACTACAATTACACCTGGTGCAGGGGAAATTTAGAAATGTGAATAAAAGCCGTTATTGGACATGTTGACCTTCCTCTGGTCTTCGGTTATGTTGTCACTCTATAGTACGGAACCTGGGTTGCTCTTCAGCCGTCGGCTAGGGTAGAATTCTCTGCTGGGCTCACTGATCGGTCACCCTGGCTATGCTGGCTTGATCTGCTTCCATAAGGTATTGGTGCAAGGATGGAGTTATTTAAAAATCTGATTACACTACAGTATGTGCTATTTAAAAAGCGGGAGGTCTTTGTGTTAATAGCCCTCAGCCTTCTACCTGATGGGAGGATCTTAAGGAGGTGGTTGGCAGGATGAGTTGCATCCAGCAGGATTGTTATGCCCTCGCGTTGCATGTGGGCCTTGTAAATTTCTGCTAAGGGGGTGAGTTTGCAACCTATGATCTTCTCGGCCGCGTGAACTATTCTGTCCTGCTGTAGCCTGTTCTGAACAGTGGCATTTCCATACCAGACAGTAATAGAGAAGGAGAGAATACTCTCAATAGTGGCGCGATAAAATTGCAGCATCCCCTTGCAGGCCACCCCAAATTTTCTCAGCTGCCGGAGAAAAAAGAGCCTCTGGTGGGCTTTGCTAATGATACAGCTCAGGTTGTCTCCTGAGGTTGAAGACCTTATTCAGTACAAACTCCGGAAAAGCTGCAGGATGCAGGAGCTACAGGAGGACAGACACAGGAAGCGCTCTAGCCATGTTCATGTGCTTGCATAAACACAGATCTCCTTTAGAGCCATTCACTAAATATACAGTTAACATATAGGCCTGATTCTCTTTGTGGCCAACACAGCCTGCAGTTGGAGAAGAGGAGAGAGATTTGATATTGCTTCAGTTAATGGCGTTCATAAAATATAGAAGTTAGTTCCTGCTTTGTCTCATCATCTTCTGCTCATGCTGATTGGCGTGGCAGCCATCAGTACTCCTGAGGCTCTGTTGAATGGGCACTCACAGTGAGAGAAAAAAAGTCTGTCTGTGACACATTTCTGAGGCCAGCTATGGGTCAAATTACTGAGCATTGCAGTGTGCAAGTGAGGACTTAAGATGGCTATGCGCCACTGCACCCAATGCTGAGTCATCATGAAATCCTCCAGCCTCTAGCGCTGGCCTGCTCCCTGCGACGGCCTGTTTTCCGGTGGCTGGTCAATAGAGGCTGATTTGTTGTGTGAAGATGGCGAGGGCCCGGCTCTCCCTGTTAGGCCTTTAGGTAGGACATGGCATATGGAGCAGTAATATTTCTCTCAGGACAGGTGCACTGGATGGTAACACACTATACCATTAGCCTGGAGTTAAGCGTATCATCTATATTGGCGTGCTCACAACAGCAGAAAATTGAGTGAGATGTGCTGAGAGAAGGCTGTGCTTACTGCAGTGGGAGTGAGAGAGGGAGACAGATGGAGAGAGAGAGAGTGAAAGAGAGAAAGAGAGGGAGAGACTGTATGTGTGGTTTAGTAATTGGTTGTTGGAGCCCTGTGGAGCTATGGGACTTCAGCACACAGAGGTGGTTGAGTGCTAAAGGTATGGTCCTTTCTAATGGAGATTCCATCGGTTTATAATATCCTATGATTATCTATGTCTCTCGTAGCACAGAAAGGGCCATGACATTACAGACTACCCACCTCATTTGAAAGACGTTAAAAAACAGTTCATATTCATTTTATTGCTGACATGTAATATATGGCTGTAGGGTTTGAGAAGCCATAGTCATGTTCATGCTATTGTCACATACAGAGAGAGCAGACACATCTGGTGAAGTATGAAGCTTGTCCTTTGCTACAAAGGAGCAATGAACGATCTTCTCAGATATTGTTAGTCCAGTTTGTTTCTGTCTGTGGGTACAGTACATGTTTTGCTTCCTTTCATGATACCTACCGTAGCTCACCTCATCTCTACAGTATAGTAAACACTATCAGGGATGTACTGGTATCTCCTAGTTGTCCTCCCTGTAACCTATGCCTGCTAACTTCAATCCGTCCTCTTCTCCTGTGCTGCTCCATGTACTGTAAGGGTGTGCAGGTGTTCTGTCTGTAACATCCTTATCCACTTCCAGTGTAGCACATTCAGTTTCCATTGTGATGCTACAGTATTTGTTTTCGCTTTCTCTCTAAAAAAGTCCCTTGCCTTGCTAGTTTAGCATCTTCTCTCTAAAAAAGTCCCTTGCCTTGCTAGTTGTTTAGCATCTTCTCTCTAAAAAGTCACTTACCTTGTGTTAGTACGCTAATTAAAAAATTATTTGACCCATATTTCCCAATCACCTTAAGCTGCATAAATGCCATGTTTTCTCCTGGTCCTGTGGACGGATGTTAATTATGATGTATTATTTAAACAGCAGTAGCATCATTTCTGTTTTGGCCTTAGGGAGCCCCCAGTGTTGTTATTGAGAGAAGCTTTTAAAACTACTCTCAAACTGTCAGAAAAGGGGGTCATTCATACGAAGCAAAATCGTTTGGTGAGAATGAGAGTGTTTGATGCTGCACTGAAAATCAATGAGACCTTTTCAGAGTTTGTGTGTCAGTAAAATGAGCCGGGTACACACAAACCTATGCGAAGCAGCTCACATTAAAAGAGAGTGTTGGACACACGCTGACCCGTTCCATCAGTGTGACTGACCAGATGTCTCACCTTGAACTCCTGACCCCCTCGAAACAGTCCTCTTGATCAGGATCTTGTCTCCAGCCCTGGGCTCTGATGCTCCCATCTCTCCTGACTCACAGTAACATTTCACACACCGCCGCCCCTTAAGAACATCACACCACTCAAGGTATTAACATTTCATCCCAGAGCATCCGAGTGCCAGTGTCTTCCAGACGCCAGACAACTCCCCAAAGCCACAACACGTCCTTCTTTGCCACTAATGCATGACCCTGCCCCATTTACACCAGCTGAGGCTCTTTCTTCACTCCAAACATGTACATAACACACTGGCAAGAGTATCTCTTAACCCTGGTTGACACTCTAGTCTAGTCAAGCAACTGCTATCTATTGAAAGGCACACTTTGTTTATTGAAATCCATGTGCTGCCTGTCAGCATATCCTAAACATCATATTAGCGAAGGGACTGATTTAGGGAAAGGGAGGATTACATGCTGCCTGCTGGCTGTTTTCTTAGACTAATGACAAAGATAAGTAGTTCAGTAACTTCCTGAATGTGTCCCTCAAATGCCTCGTTCTAAATATTTCATGCCCTCCTAGACAGGGAACCAAGCTAATCAGGAGGGAGGAATCACTAGCTTAATTAAACAACTCTGCATCCCTGTGCACTTTGTCAGCAGAAGCCGTGGCGCTGGGTGAGAAGAGCTTTCGCACTCTCTCCCCAAAGCTAATTATTCCACTTCCTGATCAGATTCAGCACTTATTGAAATCCAGTGGAAGGACTGCGGGCTGAGTGACGACGCTGCATTTCCGCGTGCTGGAATCACGGGAGTCGAAGAACAGCTTCCCCCAACCCCAGCCCCACCCCCACCCCCACTCCTCGCTAATCAGAGCTTGCTACAGATGTTATTTTAAACTCCCATATGGTGCTCAAATAATGTTTGTCTCTTCATGGAGAGAAACTTAATTAGACTTTGCTGGGGTTCACTGCAGCTTATGAGAACACTGCTGACTCACAGCGGTCTCCACTGTTACTGGACGCCTGGCAAGCACTGACCTTACATGATTGGACTACCCTTTCTTAGACTGAGTTTGATTGGCTGAATTGATCAACAGTCACACCCCCTCTGCAAGGCTGGTCTGGGAGGTAAAGTGCCCCGTATGGATCATTAGGTTTCCCTGACTTGTGTGGTTTCACAAAAGTGTTCAGTGGGGAATAAAGAATTCCTGGTCCACAGGTCTCTGTTATGTGCACTGGCCTGTTTGCTTTAGTGTCCTCTTTCATTGTGAATTACAAAGGCCTGATGAAGACCACAAAGCTACTCCCTTGAAACAAACATATCGAAAACAACACAACTTGCGTTCCAACACTTCCAACACTTTACAACTTCCAACACATTTGTTTTAAGGGTGTAGCCTCACTTGTTGTTGCTATGAACATTATGAATTAAAAATGCACTACAGCATTACTCAGCACACTGATTTTTTTATGTAACCATTAGCTGTCTTTGTGTTTTTCAAAACTTTGTTATTATAGTAGAAAAGCACTTTGGTGTCATGTTTAGCATTTGGTGGTAGAAATAGAGCAAATGATGCTGTGATTGTAGTGCACCATTTCCCCCAGCTACTGCCAGCAGGGTTATTGTTTTCAGTGCCCACACAGACTCTCCCTCTCGATGGCTGCTAAACACCATTGTGAGAGTGTTGTTAATCACTTCTGTGCTTATTGTGCAGACAACACTGGCTCCGTTGTGAAGAGAAGTAGTTTGTAATAATGTGTTGCTCTTCACATAAATCTGCACTACAGTTAGGCTTTCCTTAGAGACATAATTACTGATTCAGAGGGATGGAGAAGGAGGCATGGATTGGATCATTAGCAGGGAGTCTGGCTTGATCTGCACACAGAAATGGCTCTGTCTTGAGATTATTCTCTTTTTTTCTCTCTTTCACTTGTGTAGAAGCCCATCCTTCTGTGATGGCATGTGCTGTGTAAGTGCAATACATTATCAAAATGAGGCTCAGAAACTTCCCAAGCTTAACTTTGTGTGTTGCTCACTTGGCCATGAAGAGGTTGGAAGCTAATGGGTGGAAAATTGCATTAAATGGAAATCAGGTAAGAGTGAGGGCAGAGCGGGAGAAGGCCGCCTCAGTGCAAGACACGGGGAGAGCCGGGGGAACCCAGGTGCCCTCACAAGGGGGGTGGTGGGAGGGCTGATTGAAAATGACAGCGGCCGACAGGTTTTGAAGACACTGAGACGAAGCATACTCGGAATTCACCAGACTAGAAAACAACTTCACTCTGAGCCAGACGCAATCCTATCTCTGACCCTACGTGCTCGCTCTGGCGAGCGTGCCCAGACTCCCGAGGAAGGCAGCCTCTTTAATTCAGCTCCTCTCCTCTAAAGGGATTATTTCCCTCTCGTGGAGCACCAGGCGTCTGTTCCCACTGCATGTTTTGCATTAAGTCTATGCATATTTATTTATGTGTACATTTATTTATTAAGAGATGTAATTTATCATTTCGAGACTCTGCTCTGAATATCAAACATTATCTGCCTGCAGATTCCTTTATTTGCCTGCCATACTGAGGTTTACAGACGAGCTTCAGAAGTGGCATTAGCTTGGCAAGTCTGTTAGGTGTAGCAGCTGTTGCCACAAGTCCCCTGTAGAAGCTGTGCGTAGTCACAATAGTCACATATGGTCTAGGGATAATCCAAGTTTATGTGGGAGAGAGCCAAGTGATGTTTGATATGGCAAATACCATAGAGAGCAAGAGAAGGTTTTACCTACTAATCAACTGAAGTCTTCATTTATTTTTCATAGTACGAGACAGAATCTGTTGCCAGGGTTGTGAAACAAGAGTACAAATGGACACATTCCACAGCGCATCAATAAATCAGACCTGTGAAGAAACTGCACACTATGAAGATATGCCTTTTGTAGGGCAATAAGTGAATACATTGCACCCCTGAATTGCAGTGTTCTTTCTTCCATAAACTGGATAGATTGTATCTGTTGGCATATTTGCAATTTTTACAAGGTAGTGTTATGCAAATCATATTGTAGGTTTTTTTTATTATTCATATGCTTAAAAGGTACAAACTGTGGACTGTGATTACCTTTTCAAGAGAGTGGCTCTCTTTGAATATAACTTACTTTATTTGTTGTTGCCTAAGTAAGAACAGCTTTTGTAAATGTATGGTTGGGTGGTGACACATATCACATTTCGCTGCATTACTTCCCCATATGCATTTTTCCATATGGTCTTATCTGTCTTGCTTCTAGCCTCAGTGTTTTTGTTGCATACAAAATCAACCTAAGCTTGCTCAGGTGACGTGATAGACGAGGCACTGTTGCTTACCTGTCCATCATCGTACAAAGCCCAATTTGATTGGTCCAAACAGCTCTGGTTCAGCCATAGACCTCTGAAGTTTGCCTACAAAAAAAGCTACCATCTTTGCCCAAATAAGGACATCCGGTATCTTGAGATTTTTCCTATGGGAAAATAACATTGGAATTTTGAATTGAATATCGCACCTGTTAAACTCTCACGGAGACGAAGAAATCGGAAATGCAGACATTTTGCTCTACACAGTTTTGTCGTCTGCCTTGGAGTGAATACTGTGATCTTCGGTACATGAGGACGGCACACTTTGATCTTTGCTACCACGGAACTAACTTACAGTGCAGTTTGCCATAGGTAGCATCAATTAACATCCGGATCTCCTTATATGGGCAAAGATGGCAGCTTTGGTTCCTTTTTGTAGGCAAACTTTAGAGGTCTGTAGTTGCTCTACAACAAGTCCAGACCGAATTTCCCGACCTCAAATGTTGTGGGCGGGGCTAAGTTCGGCTGGCATCCAGGCTACTCTCTCACTTTCTCCTTCCCATACTCCCTCTCTGTATGTCTTTCTGTCCGTCTGACTCTCTCACCCCCTTTTTCTCTTCATTTCTCTCCCTCTCTCCCTTTCTCTCTCTCTCTCTCTCTCTCTCTCTCTCGGTCTCTCTCTCTCTCTCTCATCAGCAGCTCATCTGCAAGCCCTGTTGTTGCACGGCTAAATCACCAGCGCAGAGCATCATTTCGTCATACGGCTCTGGCGGTTAACTCCAATGTGAACTTTCCCTAAAGGAATCAATCAGCCCCGCGCTCCTGGAACGCTGCGCTCCAGCCTCAATCATCTCAGTGCCAGCAGCGGCGGATTCCTCGGATTGTGGAGGGAAAAGAATAATGAAATATTTGGGAAAACAATCTTCCTGAAATAGAGTGGGGAGGGAGCCCACATGCGTGAGCTGATGAGGAGGGTGTTTGGGTGGGCTAGATGGATTCCCATCTGTGGTATTTTCAGATGGCTTCTGAGAGATGCCTTGGTGTTGTAGAAGGGCCTTTGTTTCTATTTGTTGTGTGTGTTTGGTTGTTTTTTTTCCATTTGAGCTGCTTTGCTACTGACAGATCAGTATTTTCCTGTTTGTGTGCATGTGTGTGTTTGATGGAGACAGACAGAGAGGATGGGATGAGAAATAGAGAGTGCAAATAACAGAAAGCATCTGCTTGTCTCCGTGCTCAGTAAAACCTGTGACCCAGCATGGCCTGTGGTGGCCTCCTGGCCAACACACCTCGCCTGTTTGCCCTGCGCATGCTGAAATGGAGTGGCAGGTGCGGACGTGCTTTGCTGTCCTGTACTCGGTTTGCTACAGTGACCCGTTTGACCTGTGGCCCTGTTAAAAGGGCACCACTATGAGATAATGAAAAGGCAGTCAGTCAGCCTCGTGGCATTTGTTCAGCCTCAGTGTGCTCAGGCCCCCTCAGCCCACATCAACGGCATCGCGTGATGCAGCGCTGAGCTTTCCCTTGGCTGCAAGCGCCAGCCTGCCGCTGATTTCCAGAGTGCCTTTGGAAAGGGAATAAAAGTGTGACTAATGAGCTTGTTTGATTTGTTTACAGTGCACACGTCGGGGATGCTTTTAAAGGTAGCCTGGCGCCGCAGCACTTTGGTGCACACACACTCACACACACACACACCCTGTAAAGACTGCAGCGGCTGATGAAATATGAATCACTAGAGGAGATACTGGTGCTGTAGTTACAACAGTAAGTAAGTTTTGCCTTCAACTATTTATGAATCTGCATCCCAAAACACCAGTAGGGTCCGTTCTAATGCATCCAGTCTGAATGTCACACTGACATCGCTTTTAGCGCTTTAGAGAGTTGATCTTGAGAATTTTTTGGAGAGCCATTTGACAATGTTAACCCAGGACCGAAGGGTTTCATTGGATGGCATGTCTGAGTGGCAGTGGGTAGATCTGCTTCCTGGTGGAGTGATTTCTGGAGTGCTGCTTCAGTAGTGGGATAGTGGAGGGATGGGGAGGTTATAACGCATTCTCGTCAGATGATCGCTCCTGCTGCTACTGCAGCTACTGCTACTGCTACTATGCATGGTGCTAAACAGAGGGAGCAGGAGAGATCATCCCTTGACCCATATTTTGTTCGTGTGTAAAAAGCTCTGTGTGTGTATGTGAGTGTTATTATATTTTGTTTCTGTTGTATGTTGTTGTTCTAGCTTTCTTGTTGCTCAATCTATGCAATTGCCACTCATTTGAGTGCAGTCCGTAAGTTGATCAGTGCATGCTGAGTCAGACAGTCGCAGACAGCCTAATCTCCCATTCCTCCTCGTCCACCCCCCCCCCCCCCCCCCCCCCACCATCCATCTCCCCCTCATTGCATTAAGTGGAGCTCGAGCCCCGTTAGCCGAGCAGGTTAATGTGCTCCTGCTGCCGGTGTCTCAGGAGCGGTGATTAAGTTTATCATCTGTGTCGTATGCACTCTCCCTCTGCGGACACACCGCACTGTGCCGCACGCTGCCACGGCGACGGCAGAGACGGAGACGGAGACGGGCGTCCGCGTGTGGAGGCGTGCGCCTTGTTTCAGAGTTAATAAGGTGTGTTTATGACTGCCTGTGACAGGCGCCAGCAGGGCCCTATTGTGAGGGGAATTAGAATAATATATCTTGCTCCCTCATTGGTGGAAAATGACTGCTTCTGTTCCCAATGAGAGGCACACATTAAGTTTTACAATGGCAATGTTAGCATTCCACACGGCAGGCAGGCAGATTGGGTGGCCAGCGTGGACGCCGGGCACTTTAACAAGACAGGAGGTCTAAAGGGGTGTCCTCTTATCTTCCAGAGTCTTCCTGCGGGCCATCAATCAATATGCCACCGTGCTGAACAAGAAGTTCCTGGACCAGACCAACTTCGAGCTTCAGGTAAGCGTCCTCAGTCCTGGAGCCCCCCGGAGCCTCTTAGCATGCCACAACACACACTCCTCAGATGAGCACCAGCGCAAGCAGCAGCGGTAGGGGCGTCCTGGGTGACCTTTAGAGCTCGCGCCCACCTGTGTGCCTGGCTGTTGGCCATTTAGCTGCCTTTATAGTGTGTCCTTTAGCCTCCTGTGGGAGAGCTGTTGTCAGTGCATTTCTGCTGCCAGGATTTCCCTGGTGGTTGCGAGCAGCACTAAGTATTCAGGGTCTATCCCTGCTACTGCTGCTTGAGGAGAGTGTGTTTGTGTGTGTGTGTGTGTGTGTGTGTGTGTGTGTGTGTGTGTGTGTGTGTGTGTGTGTGTGTGTGTGTGTGTGTGTGTGTGTGTGTGTGTGTGTGTGTGTGTGTGTGTGTGTTGGCCAGTAGAAGATGGCTTTAAAAGGGACAGAAAGGGGACAGGTGCGATGGCGCTATGTGCGTATGGTAGGTAGCACTGCTGAACAGATCCTCTTTCTGTCTCTTTGACTGGCACACACACACACACACAAAAGCACAAGCACAGTGTGTTCCAGCATCCTACACACAGGGGATCGGAGAAAGTAAGCAAAAATGTTGACAGGAAGATTTAACTGACTGTTTGATCACTAGTATTTTTAAATATCAACCAAGAGATTAAAATGCTGTTTTAGAATGTTTGATCCACAAACTGAATTTGCATAGGTCCATCAGTCTTGGTGTGTGTGTGTGTCTGTGTGTGTGTGTGTGTGGGGGGGGGGCTTTTAAAAGCTGCTGGGAACACAATTACTCTGCTCAGCCCAGTGGAAATCGCAGCTTGCAGGGCCTTAAAGGCCTGTGTTCATTAAAGACAGATTTGTGTCCCATTACCATGAAATAGATCCTTCCCTCCTCTCCTACCTCACTATCCCCCCTTCTTCCCCATCCCTCTCCTCCACCCATCCCTCTCGTGAGAGCTGGCCCCCCACAACCCAATCCTCCCCCCCCACACCCCTCTTAGGCCGGACATCACAGGACCAGTGCCTTCAAACACTCTCTCCCTGGAGTGGCATATTGCTTTTTTCATGCTCAAAAGACAGGAATACACAAAGACTATGGCACTGACAGATGCGCAAGTGTTTCACTGTGGATAATGAACATGTCAGTGTAATATAGCAATCGTTCCTTTATGACCTGTGAACTGAGAACTTGGCGTCACGGCCTATTGCTGTTTCATTTCACGGCCCATTAATATGGAGGCGAGGATTGACACCTCTCTGTGTTTTGGTGAGGTCTGCCAGTGGAGTCGGTGTTGGGGGCAACAAGCAGACTGACTGAATCAGAGCATCAGCACTGGGAACCCAGAGTGACTCCACAGGGCTCCTCTCCCACCAGATACACACACACACACACACACACACACACACACACACACACTCACACTCACACTCACACTCACAGACTAAAATCCATTCTAGCTGTAGTGTACACATGCAGTGTTAGCAGGATGGAGTAGCTGTATAAATATGTGGTGTATGTCCAGCACAGCATGTCGTCCAGGAGAATAGTGTATTAGTCCACTCAGTCCACTTAGTGGGCTAACACCACTTTATTTGCGCCTCGTGTGGTGCAAGTTCACTCACACTCAACACAGTATTGAAGTCTCTCACTGGAAAGATCTGTGACGCAAATATGTCTTTTCAGTCACAGTAGCCACAGTGTAGTAATTGACCAGGCCTTGGGAGTGCTGCAGAGCCGTGGCCTCTCCATCACCTCCACTGGTTCTTGCTACAGTCTGCATGGTCACCATTTGCTGCTGGACCCAAGCACACCTAATCTCCCTTCACTGCTCTCTCATTCCCAGTCACTTATAACATGGTATCCATACACAGTACAGGTAGCAGTGGCGTGTGCATGGTGGAAGTGTTGCGTAGTCTGTCTCCATGTTGAAAGTGTCCCTCTGCATATGTGTGTGTCTCCATGTTGAAAGTGTCCCTCTGCATATGTGTGTGTGTCTATGTTGAAAGTGTCCCTCTGCATATGTGTGTGTCTCCATGTTGAAAGTGTCCCTCTGCATATGTGTGTCTCTCCATGTTGAAAGTGTCCCTCTGCATATGTGTGTGTCTCCATGTTGAAAGTGTCCCTCTGCATATGTGTGTGTGTCCATGTTGAAAGTGTCCCTCTGCATATGTGTGCGTGTCCATGTTGAAAGTGTCCCTCTACATATGTGTGTGTGTCCATGTTGACAGTGTCCCTCTACATATGTGTGTGTGTCCATGTTGACAGTGTCCCTCTGCATATGTGTGTGTCTCCATGGGCCGTGTGTCCCCAGCTCAGTGGCTCTGCGCTCTGTGTGTGTCTCCCCCGCAGCTCTGGAACAACTACTTCCACCTGGCCGTGGCCTTCCTCACGCAGGACTCCCTCCAGCTGGAGAACTTCTCCAGCGACAAGCGCAACAAGATCTACCACAAGTGAGTGCGCCGGATGGGTCTGCGCAGGAGGCCGCTGCTAAGCTCCTTCTCTTTTAGTTTCATTCATTTCTTACTGCCTTCTGACTAACCAGTGATGTGATGCACTTTTGTGCGACCCACCTACACGCACACGGTAACACTTTCTATGAAGGTTGTATTTATAACGCCCTATGAATGCATTCATAATGTTGTATAAGGTGTCTATAAAGCATTGTAATGCTCATTATTACCATCTATATGTATTCACAAGTCGTCATAACCAACTTCATGATGCATAATGACAGCTAATTATGAATTATTATAATTTTAATCTGAATAATGCATTTTAAATATGTCAAGATCTGCCTACTCACTTGTCAGTTTTATGATGCATCATAACTACTTTGCTTTGCTAAATGCATATAGTGATGCATAAAGAGTCTCACACACACACACACACACACACACACACACACACACACAAATGCACAAGATCAAACATCTACACGCACACACACACACACACACATGCACCAGCACAAACACACACACACACACACACACACACACACACACACACACACACACACACAAAGACAAAGGCACAAACCTATACACTGTGAAATGCCTATATGGCCTACTTTCCCTTTCTTCTCTGTTGTACCTCTGGAGCCAGTTCTCTTGTGGTTTGGAGGGGCTGATTTAATGCACAATTACTTGTGAATATCTTGTCAGGAAAAAAAAAAAGTTTCTGACTGAGTTTTTGTGCTGAATCCACCCGTGACATCAAGTGACTGCTCAAGACATCGTTGATTCAAACTGCAGCAAGAAAAACTTTTTTTTGAAAGTTTCCAGCTGTAATTTGGTCTGTGAGAATTCTGCGTGGCACTCCTGGGCATGAAGGCAGGAGAAAGAGTGGGGGAAATCAGAGCTAGACTCCAGCCCTGACATTTCTTCAGGCAGCTTTTGTCTCTGCCAGTAGATTGTCTTCCCCTGCTATTGTCTCCAGTCACAAAGAGCTGCTGATAGCTTCAGGCCTCAGAGACCTCTCCTCAGCCGGCAAAGAGTAGCCAACCGGCTCCAGGCTGACGTCACCCTGCACCCAAGACAAACAAGCCCCCAAACACCTCCCACCATCACACACACACACACACACACACAAACACACACCCGCACGCCCCACATCCGAGCAGCCAGATCTCAGCTCGTCTGTAATCTGCCCAATCAGATCGTAGCCAAGTGTTCAAAGCACATGGAACAAGAATGAGCCTGCTCCTATTTCCCCAGAGGAGACAAAAACAGAGTGTGTGCCTATCTCACCCTCCTCCCTCTCCCTCCATCTCTCCTTCCTCCCTCTCTCTCCTCCCTCTCTCTCCATCTTTCTTTCTCCTCCCTTCATCTCTCTCCTCCCTCTCCCTTTCCTCCCTCTCCCTCCATCTTTCTCTCTCCTCCCTCCTCCCTCTCCCTCCATCTCTCTCCTTCCTCCCTCCCTCCATCTCTCTCCTCCCTTTTTCTCTCCTCCCTCTCCCTTTCCCTCCATCCCATTCCCTCCTCCCTCTCTCTCCTCCATCCTCCCTCCATCTCTGTTCCTCACTCTCTCTGCTCCCTGCTCTTATCCCAACTTCTCTACTACAGTTCAATTCCTTTATTCAGATATCAAATTAATAATACACTATGAGGAAATACCTACTGTAAGTATGGTGTATGTTAGTGTGTACAAGCAAGATAAATATGTGTTGAGGTAAATGTATGTGGTGTAACCTTAGCTTGCCTGTTTGTTTGGGCTCTAAGGAGACTCATACATCACATCACCGAACTGGAAATAAGAAATGTATTCCACATAGTCACGATGCCCCATATTTAAAGGTGCTCTAAGCGATGCCACACATTTTTTAGGCTAAAACATTTTATGTCACTTACTGCAAACATCACCTAACCAACCGCATGCTGTCTGTGTCCTGGATACTCTGTAAAAAAACGTGATCTCTGTGGACAGCCCAGGCTCCAAAAACAGCAACAAAAATAACCTGGTCAAACCTAGCCCATAAAAACATAACAAACTGTTCCAGCAAATCACAGATGAGATGTGCGTTTATATAGGAGACTTTCAATTGCACGGGAGCAGCACGGGATGGAGGGGGAGGAAGTAACAAACTAGCTCTCTGTTTTGTTTGAAAGTCAACAGAATTGACATTCCCCAGCATGGCTTAGAGCACCCTTTAAGAGTGTAGATCTGTCCACCTGCCCTAACCTCCTCTACTGTCCTTCATTGTTTGCTAAAACAACAGTAATGGTTGGCCCCCACTTCCAGCCCTTTTCACAATTTGCCAAACAGGTCTCAATCAGGCCTCTGCCTCCCACCCCTCTGCTCACTGTGCCCATTTCCTCTGCCTGTCTCCATTTTACACTTCCCTTTGAAATCCCAACCTGTCATTAAAACACAGAGGGCTGTGGGTGTGTGGGTGGGTTTGGGGGCTATTTTAGTGTGGAAGCAAGTCTCCTCTTCCTTTTGTCTGTGTCCAGCTCTTCTTCTGTCCCGTGCGTAGCGTCTCTATTGTTCCATTTCTCTCCGGCTCCGTCTCTGTCTTATTTGCACTATCTCTCCACCCCCACCCCTCTCCCCCCCCCACGCACATGCCCTCCACTATTTGTGTCAGAGCACAAGTCCCCATCTCATCCCCACCCTCCGTCTTATCTTCACCTGACAGACAGCAGGTGTAGTGGGCGTACGTGAGCGGGTTGTGTAGCCTCTCATTTGAGCGTCGCGGCGCTCCGCAGATAATGACTATCTGATTGACTGCGTCACATTTGTATTTAGCGTGTGTGGGAGCAGGTGAGGCTGGCTCCAGGACAGGTCTCTCTTCCTCCTCCACCTCCTCCTCCCTGCTCCTCCCTGCTCCCTGTCTCTGCTAGTGTTCTCGGTGACTAGACAGACGGCAAGGAGAGAATGTCCTCAAACAGCAGTGTCTGTTGTGGCGCGGTGTACCAGACAAAAGTGGTGTGTGAGCAAACAGCCGCAGGCAACCTGATGTGATGTTTTTTGGTGTCTCAGTATGGCTGGGCCTGTGTGTGTGTGTGTGTGTGTGTGTGTGTGTTGGGGGGGGGGGGGGTGACATCCCTCTGAGGACCAGGCTGCTCCCTCTGCTCTCTCTCTCTGAAGCTGCCTGTCCCACTGTTAGGTGGCAGATGTGTGGACTAACTAGCAGAAGTCAGAGGCACAGTGCATTTAGCCCTCCTCCTCAGTGCATCTCTCTCTCCCTCCCTCCCTCCCTCTCTCTCTCTCCATATCCCCCCACCACTCTGTTTCATCTGTCTGTGTTGTCTATGGCGTCGTGATGGGAAGAGGCGGTCCTGCCACCTCAGTGCACCACGTTTGACTTCCTCTCAGGTTACGTAGCGCCGGGTGAGTCTGGTCTGTCACTCCTCTGTGGCTTGGTGGCGATGGTGACACACCGCAAATTAACTTTCAAATACACCGAGAGGAAATGACAAGAGACGGGGAGAGACAGGCGACTGTGTGCTCACCGGCGTGTGTGTGTGTGTGTGTGTGTGTGTGTGTGTGTGTGTGTGTGTGTGTGTTTGTGTGATTGAAAGTGTTTGTGTGTGTTTGAGAAAGCTCTCTGGAACTGGATATCCCCTAAAGTAATTATTTGTTAATGGTATCTTCTCCTGTCATGTCTGGTCCAGGACTGCCAGTGACTCACTGGATGTGTGAGTTGTGCCAATAGCAAATAGCTTTCACATACAGATTTCACAACACCGCCCGTACAAGAGCCTTGTATAAACTCAAGGACACGTGTGAGACCCATAACACACATTTACAGTCAATAACTGACAGGCCTGACATGTTAATGTAATTTACACACACACACACACACACACACACACACACACACACACGCACACACACACACACACAAACACACAGGCCTGCACACACATACACATATGCAGAGCAATAGATACTAGATAATAGATATATAGATAATAGATATTAGTTTGAGTGTAAAATGACTTTGGCTCCTTCACCTTTGAGCAGGTATTGACTCTTTGTTAAGGGCCCTCGAATTTTCCAATGCTTGTCATCATAAATGACCGCTCTTTTGAGACCTATTGGCAGGCTGATCGATATGGCATATGAACTCGCGGGGTGCCTGCGGGCAGGGAGAAATGTCAGTGCGCCGTTGATGGCCACTGCGGCCGGATATTAATGAGTGGCATTAGGGAGGACGTTCAATTCCCCAAACGGCCACTCGCCAGTCCGCTCACGCCTGCATCCTCAATCCTCCGACACGCTGTCCGCTCGCGGGCACCCTCCCTCCGATGCGGCTCGCGTGGCCTCACGCCGCCGTAAGGGCTCCACTCCACTCCACGCACACCAGCTAACGCGTCGCCTCCGCACCGCTAGCATTTGTCCCCCACAAACCTTGACATGTGCTCTGCTCTCCACAGCGCTGGAATCAATGCCAGCTAACGGGAATAAGAAGTAGCCATATTTCTCTCCTGGCTGACTCTCTGTGTCTTGTGCTCCCTCGTTCACCCACCCCCCCCCCCTCTCTCTCTCTCTCTCTCTCTCTCTGTGTCTTGCTGTCCGTCATGTGACAGGTGGCGTGGGCTGGCTGCTGCCCACTCTCTCTCTCTGTGCCTCTCTCTTTCTCTCTCTTTCTCTCTCTTTCTCTCTCTCTCTCTCTTTCTCTCTGTGTGCTCGGTAATGGAGAGATTACTCTGTGCCTTGGGCTTTTGGGAACTCATAAACTAATCCTCCCCAAACCAGATACGCCACCTGAATGACAGTTAGCCCTCCCTCTCCCTCTCCCTCTCTCTCTCTCTCTCTCCCTTTCCTCCTCCACACCTCCTTCCCACCCCACCCCCCCTTTCCTCCTCCGCAAAGGTTCTTTTATTCCCCCTCATAATCCCGTCACTGCCATTGTGACTTTTTACAGGGTTAAGTAGCCAGAGCCCATTATGTGAACAGGTTGGTTATTTTGCAGCAAATGCCATACTGCCTTTTTGTGTTTGGAGGGACTTTAATGGACTCACTCTTTTGTATTTGCTTTTCGCTGGATATTTTATGATTCACTATCTCTCGTTTTTGTCTTCTCTCCCTCTCTCTGTCTCTCCCCCTCTCTCTTCCACCTCTCTCAGGTATCAGGACATGAGGAGGCAGATTGGCTTTGAGATCAGAGATATGTGGTATAACTTGGGTGAGTGTCAGCCATTCTTGAGTATCTGCGTATTAGCATTATCTGTGATGTTTCTGCTCTTAAGTACCTTTCTTGTTTCTGCGTTATCCTTTTTTTATACTTCAGTTCTTTTTTTTTTTTTACCTGCCTTCACAGATGGGTAATGAAAATTGGTGCCTTGTCGAAAAACCCCTCTCTCTTGCTCAGCAGACACTTTTTCTTTTTTTTTTTTCGAGTCAGCTGTGATCTCACACGGTTTTTCTCCTTCGTGACAATTAGGACTGAACGGGCTAAATATAGGTTGCAGCACTGGTGTTAATTAGTGTTATGGTGGGCGTCGAGCAGCAGCGCTGTCACAAAGCAGGAGAGAGCAGAGCGCCTGGCTGCCTGTCACGCACATCCCCAGCAGCAAACACACGCAGCAGAGAGGAAAAAGTGTGTTTTCCTCCCCTCTTCACCTAGAACAAGCCTCTCCCAATTAAGATTTATTTTGTTCTGTAATTGGGCTGGTTTAAACAGTACTCTCCAAAACTCCATACTGTAGGTCTCACTGTACCTGAGTTGATGTAGGAGGAAGGACAAAGCACTGCCCCATGAATGTCCAAAATCAACTCCTCAGCCCCTACATATACTGTAGTGTGTTTGTATTTGTATCACCTCTGGTCACCTGAAGGAATCCCCGCTTGAGCTGATTGACCTCTCTGGCTTGGTCCCTGCAGGTCCACACAAGATCAAGTTCATCCCGGAGATGGTGGGGCCCATCCTGGAGATGACACTGGTGCCCGAGATCGAGCTGCGCAAGGCCACCATCCCCATCTTCTTTGATATGATGCAGTGCGAGTTCCACTTCACACGCAGCTTCCAAATGGTAGGCCTCGCCTCACACACACACACACACACACACACACACACACACACACACACACACACACACACACACACACACACACACACACACATACACACATACAGCGGGGAAAATAAGTATTGAACACGTCAACATTTTTTTCAGTAAGTATACTTCCAATGAGGCTATTTGCATGAAATTTTCACCAGATATTACTATTAACTCAGATAATCCACCCATATAAAAAAATCCAAACATTAAAGTCCATAGGTAGAGTTATGTGTAATAAAGTGGAATGACACAGGAAAAAAGTATTGAACACGCCTGCTGAAATTTCTTAAATACTTTGTGGAAAAGCCTTTTTTCGTAATGACAGCTTCAAGGCATTTTACTGTATGACGAAAACTAATCAGTCACAGTATTCTGGTGTGATTTTGGCCCATTCTTTTAAACAGATAGTCCTTTAATATTGAAGATTCCAGGGGTCCCTCTTGTGAATCCTGATCTTTAGTTAACTTCCAAAACTGTTCAATTGGATTGAAGTCAGGGCCTTGATTTCCTTTCTCTGAAACCAATTGAGAGTTTCCTTTGCTGAATGGTTTGGATCATTGTCCTGCTGGAAGGTCTAGCCATGTCTCATCCTCATCATCCTGGTGGATGTAAAGTTTCTCCTGGAACAAAATGACTCCATTCATCATTCCTTCAACTGTATGAAGTCTGCCAGTACCATGAGATGAAAAACAGCCCACACCATGATGCCACCACCTCCAAACCTCATTGTTGGTATGGTATTTTTAGGGTGATGCACAGTGCCATTTCTCCTCCAAATATGGTGTGTAGTATGACATCCGAAAAGTTCAGTTTTGCTCTCACCAGACCAGAATACATTCTCTCAGTATTGCATAGGATTGTCCAAATGTTGTGCAGCAAACTTTCAACGAGGTTTGACATGTTTTTCTTCAGCAAAAGAGTCATGCGGGATGAGCGTGCGTAGAGGCCATGGTGGTGGAGTGCATTACCTATGATTTTCTCTGTAAAAATTGTACCTGCTGCCTTTTGGAGCTTTCTCTGAGTGGTCCTTGGATCTTCGGCTACACTTCTGACTATCCTTCTGACTTCCTGGTCAGAAATCTTGCAAGGAGATCCTGTGCATGGCCAGTTGATGATGCAGTGATGTTCCTTCCACTTGCAGATAATGGCTCCAATACTGCTTGCTGGATGATTCAGAAGTTTTGAAGTGCATCTGTAACCAGTTCCATTGATATGTTTTGCAACAATAAGGTTGCAAAGGTCTTGGGAGGGCTCTTTGCTTTTGCCCATCATGAAATGTTTCTTGTGTGACACCTTGGTAACAAAAAACCTTTTTATAGCCCACCAGTATGTACTAACCCAGTTTATATCAATTTGCACAGATAGGAGGGATAATTTCTCTAAATACTTATAGATTCCAGTTTGTTCCTTGCCATTCCTTGCCTTTGTGTACTGCTTTTTCTTAGTGTGTTCAATACTTTTTCCCTGTGCCATTCCACTTTTTTACTCATAACTCTACTTTTAGACATTAATGTTTGGATTTTTATATATGTGTGGATTACCTAAGTTAATACTAATGTCTGGTGAAAATTTCATGCGAATAGCCTCACTGGAAGTATACTTACTGAAAAAAATGTTGACGTGTTCAATACTTATTTTCCCCGCTGTACATATAGACACACACACACATTCACTATTTATATCTATCTCTCTCATCATATACATTCACATCACATCAAATGATACACACATCATGCACACAAGTGTCTCCTACTACTTTATTGCATAACACATATTATTAATATAATTTGCAAGACATTGAACATCTTGAAAGGAAAATGATTGAACAGAAACATGGAGGTGAGAATCTAACACATCCATTCTGTCCATCACCTCTAATGTATGCTTATAGCCTCCTGTGAAAACACTGTTTCAAAGGATCATACCAAAATAACTCTCATGTGAGTGCACTGAGGCATGACAGAGAGAGAGAGAGAGAGAGAGAGAACCGGGTCGGAGGAGGAGGAAGGAAATTGGCATGAGAGGCATAAGAGAGAATGGGCCAGAATGGGTGTAGTGTGCGCAAGCAACTGGCGTTTGCACTTTTAGCTTCCCAGCGCTTTGATGCATGTGGTGTAGAGGGACTGTAAGCACAGGCTTTCGAGGGAAGTTAACCTTGTCTTGAATTTCTGACAAAGCTATTTTGCCGCCACCTCGGCCCTGTGGTCGTTCCCTCTGGCGGTGGAGCTGCCTGGAGGAGGAGGGGGCTACGGGGGTACGGAGGGGGGGTTTGTGGCCAAGCTGCTGAGCGCAGCACTTCTCACTGTAAGTGATGCTGCAGGACACCATGTGCAATCAGGTGCCTGGCCTGTGGCTCTCCCTCAAACCTCTAGCCAGCTCTCTCCATCTCCCTCTCTCTCCCTCTTTCTCTCTCCCTCTGCTTCACTCTCTCTCTCTCTCTGGTGGTAGGGTACTCTGTTAAAGTGGTAGTGAGACACAGAGCTGGGCTAATGCAGTGCAGTCGTCTGTCAGGCACAAGCTCATTGAGAGTGAAGGCAACCCTCTTATTCCCCACAGTGAAATGTGATCAATTCCACTTTGGCTTTGACCCCCTTTTTACTGGGCAGGCCTTCTCTCTGTGTTCCCTCTCTTCATGTCCCCCTCTCCCTCCCTCTTTCTATGCTACTGTCTTTGACATCCTTTCTTCTTTACTCCTTTCTTTTATTGTGTACTCTCTCTCTCTTTAACTCTCTCTCTCTCTCTCTCCGCTCTTCCCTGTGCTGTATAAATCAATGGCTTTGTCTGTGTAGACTGTAACTGTAGCTCACATCAACCAAAACTCGCAAATTGGGTTGTTTCAGCACAATAAGCTGTATTTTTATGCAGCTGCCATATACAAACATAGACAATATTAGGCCCATGCATCACTGTCTGGGGATGTGGGCTCTAACCCCATAACTGTTGCTGCCACGGCCAAGAGGGAAATGGGAAAAGGTGGGAAAGTATGGGAGAGGGAGAGGGGGGGGGGGGGAGGATGGAAAAGGAGGTTGAGTGTGCTGATGAACAGATTAATACAATCTGAAAAGCACTGGGGCTGAAAAAGTGTGATTAAGAGTGGAAAGAGAGACGCCGGGTCAGATCCCCTTACCAGAGTGAGCGAGAGAAAGGGAGAGAGAGGGAGCCACTGCTAATGAAATGAAAAAATCTCCCTCACTGATTATTTATGCCTGCTCTGTCTAATTCCAGTTTGAGAATGAGATCATCACCAAGCTGGACCACGAGGTGGAGGGCGGCCGCGGAGACGAGCAGTACAAAGTCCTCTTTCAGAAAATGTGAGAGCTGATTACCCGCCACCGCCGCATTCACAAGCCCCAATCCTGCCATAGCGCTAATAACGCCACACACTCCACACAATCAGAGGCCGCTAATGATGTGGAGAGGGCCTTTCACACGTCACTCGCTCGCTCGCCATCGTCCACCATGTCACTCAGAGGCTCAGCGCCACAATGCCTCCATCTCCCCTCGGCCTTTTCTAATGGAAGCCACTGACGGCTAATGTGCGCCAGTCATTATTGTGCTGATGTTAGCTCTGGAGTTCAACCACAGATTAGCTGTGAGCAGTGTTTCCTTTTTACATCTGACATCAACTATAGAAAATAACATTATGATGGTGGTAGCGTTGGTGGCGAAAATCTGATTTTTGTGAGCGTATTTATTAATTATTATTAGTTATGAATTCCGTCATATTATATATTAGATCTGTAAGTGCATCTAATGATGGAGACTAGAGGTCTGACTGTGTTGTGGTGTTTTGCGTTGTGTTGTCTTATGCTGATGTTGTGTTGGTCAGTTTACTGGAGCACTGCAGGAAGCACAAATACCTGGCCAAGACAGGTGAGAACTTTGTGACTCTGGTGGTGCGTCTGCTGGAGCGGCTGCTGGACTACCGGACCATCATGCATGACGAGAACAAGGAGAACCGCATGAGCTGCACCGTCAACGTCCTGGTGAGGAAGGAATGACTCACACACATGGCACACAGCATTGATAGAGCAGCACAATAGCCTCCACAGAAAGAGCTATACGAGGCCACTGTGTGCGTAAGCATATGCATGCCTAGGGGAGAGCCTTAATGTATTATGTATACGCTGGAACACACCACAGCATACACACATATTCTCACTAATGGTGAATGCACAGAAGTACACAACTCTCCTCCAGGGCCACTTGAAATGCATTCACTTCCTGGAGAACAAAACCATCCACAAACACAAAAAAACACACCACAACTCCCAGGCCCAGTCTTATGTAAAAAGCCCACCTGTAAAAACTGAGTCATTTGAAAATGCTATAAAATAATTAGTCCAAATGAAAGCTGAATTACCCAGGGCTCAATCCATCCGTAATATTGGGCCTCTGTGCCTGAGCTGTGAGGCAAACCACCCCAGCAATAAAGCCCAGCGCAATAACAGCACGGCCAAGCACGCCTCGCACAAAATTGATTCCAGGTTGATCCCGATAAGGGACTCCGAATAGCATTTTACACGCCGTCAGACAAAGGGAGACTGGAGTCGACAGCTCCTCTCCGCCGCATTTATTAACCTGTGATCACACAAGGATTTTATCTCAGAAGGGCCCGGCGCACACACTGACATTTCAGCAGGGTAGCTATGAAATGTCAATACCTTTTAAACAGGCCAATACGGAGTTGTGAAGCCACCAGTGCCCCTGTCCAGCCCCACCTCAACACTTTTCATGAGCCCCAAGTAAGCTTTTATGAAGAGCACATAACCACAGGATGATTGGCACCGAATACCTGTTCATTTTCTTTGTTTCTAACTGGGACTGAGAGGTCTGGTCGAAAGGTCATATCGCAATATTTTTAATCACAAAATTGTAATCACAACCCATGCTCTGAACTGCAATTTACAGTTTGTCCCCAATGTTGATATGCACTGTAAAGTATAGCCACTGCCAGACTCTAGCCGATGGCTTTCTCCATTTCCACAGCTAAAACCTTTAAAAGTTTAGCTTTTTAAGTATATTCAACAAAGTCAAAGTCAGCAGTGTACAATAAATAGCATAACCGTAAATGGCATAACATTTTAAAATATTCTCTTAAATGTCAACCACCAGTACCTTTTATCTTGCCTCGCATCTTGTTACCCAAGTTGAATCGTTTCAATTTACTTCAGGCTGAAAAGGAAAGAGAATTTGAAATGTGTTTAGTCAGCATAACCTTTTGTTATGCTACATCATTCCACTGGTTTGGTGATGTGGCAAGAATCCATATTATTATTCCTCCTCAAAGTTATATGAATTTTGGAAGCATGAGTAGGTTTGTGTAAAATGAAACAAATGTGTAGGATTCACCTGAAGGAGATTGAAAATTGTGAATAGAGCACTACATATCACATGGCTCACCTAATTTCTAACTCTGATGGGTCATGCTAATATCACAGCAGCCCATGGTATGTAGAATTTTACCACACACCTGATGATAATTTATCACCTGTGATCCATCACTGCCATGGTTCAACATTTAGCATGTACGTTCAGCTCACGTTTGTGTTCTATTCATGTATGCCTACTCACCGTCAGATCTACTATAAACATAGCACCATACTGAGCCATTTGCAGCACATTTTCACACAAATCCTCCAGGAAGCAGCAAGTGCTAAACTAAACAAAGAATTTCAAGCTTCAGTGCACTGCTCTCAGACGTGAGATAGAAATGCTATTGCACCTGTGATTCTATCTTAGTCCTTGCATTTCCAAATAGTCTGGAAATGGCACCCTCTACTTGGGTACAATTTACAGATGTGGAGTATCCTGTCAACTGAGGACATTGTTGCTGAAATCCCCACCACCACTGTCTCTTATACCAGTGTCTAAATGACAGCTGTATAATGTCATGTTAGAATTTGCATTGAGTTCCTGCCGTTTTGCAAGATTAGCACAATGTGCCAACCCAGGAAGTCTATTAAAGCCTGTCTGCTTCTGTCCCACCAGAACTTTTACAAAGAGATTGAGAGAGAGGAGATGTACATCAGGTAAGAAGCTTTTGTTCGCCTCTCCATCTCATATCCCTGCCATTTACCATGATTATATTGGATGTCTTTGTAGACACAAGGTACAATCTCAGCTGAAATGTGTTTCTGTAGGTCAGCCCGTATTAATAACTGTAGATGTGAAGAGTGTGTTTGTGCAGGCCTGGGTATGTTACGCAAGTACGGATGGAACTGAATGTACAGCGGAGGACAGTGTTTGGCAGGGCGGCTTTGACCGCCACTCACTGTTCCCACTGACCTCTCCTATCTGGCATATCAGATGAGATCTTTACAGTACAATAAGATCTCATTTGTGCAGCTTTTTATGTCGCCAGTGTTTGCAATAAAAATGCAAATGCATAGAAGACTGTTTGAGGGATTTATGGCTTCCTGGCCGCTTTTCGTTCTATTTGTTAATCTCACGTTTCACCTTTAATTTTAAACTTCATTAGACTCCAGGGACAAACCATGTAAATTGTGCTCTGATTTAACAGTCGAATATATAAGGTCTATTGAGTGTCGTGTCTTTGATCAGTTGTTCCCCCGTACCCATCAAAAACCCACTAGCTTTTTCTGTCAGCTAAGTAGAGCTCATTAAATAAGATGCAGAGATGAGGTGGGAATATCAGCTCAAGGTGACACACACACACACAGACAGACAGCAGAAAGAGTCTTTGCTTGAGTCGGTTGAAACTCAGCCCAGTTTTGGATAATAGTGCTTTTCTGCCCTGTTCTCAGGTACCTGTACAAGCTGTGTGACCTCCACAAAGAGTGTGATAACTACACTGAGGCCGCATACACTCTGCTGCTACATGCCAAGCTACTTAAGGTATCCTCTCTTCCTCTCTGGCCCTCTCCTCTCCTCCCCTCTCCCATCCTGTGCTCTCTGTCTTGCCTCCCATCTGCAAACCAGCCTTGTCCTTGAGTACAAGTATGATCATTTGAATGAGTCCATTTGCATTGAGTCTCTCTCTCTCTCTCTCTCTCTCTCTCTCTCTCTCTCTCTCTCTCTCTCTCTCTCTCTCTCTCTCTCTCTCTCTCTCTCTCTCTCTCTCTCTTTGTGTGTGTGTTTATGTAGTCATATCTCTCCTAAAATCAGCAGATTAGCATGCAGATATGTCCTGCCAGACATGGCTCTGCTGCAGTCCTGCCCATACATATGCACATTATGGATGATAAGATTGCCACCCTCCTGCAGCTTGTCTTTTCTTGCCCCACAGTCTCCTCCTTGCCTGCCCATATTTCCCTTTCAGATCTCCACCTGCTACACGTATAAAATTGTCCCAACAGGCGGATGAATTGAATCAGAAAATTGGATCCGGGGAAATCGAACCTGCTAACAGACGCCCCTTTCGAGATATTTATTTATTTATTTTAAAGCGAGTTGAAATAAGGATTATGGGTGTTGCGCTGCACAACGCTCCAGAAGGCTCTGTGGTGGCAGTGGCAGCAAACAGACAGAGATAGGGCAGTGGTGTGCAAATAGAAACGTTTATCGAGTGAGATGGATAGAGTCTGGTTCTCTCTCTCTCTCTCTGCTTGCACTCTCTCTCTCTCTCTCTCTCACTCACTCACTCACTCTGCTGAACGCCTGATGCTGGGCGGCTCAATCCATATGAAGGCACAGGGGCCGGTGGCAGTAGTACATCGTGGGCCTGTTTAATCCTGTCTGCCAGCAGATAGCTGATGAGAGGAGCAGAGTTGCTGAGCAGCAGGCGTTTCTCTGCCTTTGTGCAGGCCAGGCAATGCAAATGAGCTGTGCTATTTGATCCACCTTAAGCGGGTGGACGAGGAAGTTGTGAGCTTTGGACCTAGGAGAGCACAGGGCACTGAAGTGAACCCCAAAATTGTGTGTGTGCGTGTGTGTGTGTGCTAATTCATCATTAGTTTATTTTTTTGGAAATTGATTGGAATTTGATTTGTTTGATTTTGTTAAGCCATTATAGATGATTGGCATACTCATCTTGTCTTGTTTGAGTGTTGTCTCTGTGGTGTCCATTGAATTTTGATTATATTTTGTTGTCAAGTATTCAAAAGGGTCTCTCTCTCTGGTTGTCTTCTCTTTTGTAAAGGGCTTGACATTGGTCAGGGTTAGGAAACATTATGTGATAATAAAAAAAGTTCTGCCCTGCAACTAAGGTTTGGTGCATTCCTGTGCACTCCAAGGATGTTCTTACGGAATCCAAGGTGGAATGCTTTTGTCCCATCTCTCTCACTCTCTCTCTCTCTCTCTCTCTCTCTCTCTCTCTCTCTCTCTCTCTCCTCTCTCTCCATTAGCATTTGGACACTGAGGGAATACTGTATGTGTTTTTCTCAGTAATGCTCAGGAATGCTTTCTTTTTCAGTAATGCTGTATAACTCCCATACAAAGCCTTAGTGAAGGAGAAAGTGTCATCATATTTGTTTATACCCCTTTCAGCATGCTAGTACTTTCAGCATGCTAGTAATTTCTTCTTTTAGATTATCTTTTAGAATACATTTGGATGTTTTGCAGACTCAGCCTTGACCGATGACTGTGTGTGTGTGTGTGTGTGTGTGTGAGAGAGAGAGAGAGAGTAGAAGAGAGAGAGTGCAAGAGAGAGGGAGTGATTATAAGTGGTGGTGTGGGTGTGTGATTGTGTGCATTGGCATAGCTTTGAGTAAAGCTGTGGTGCTATCTTCTACTCAGGCTTTGTTTGTTTTTCCTTAATGGTTTTCAATTAGCTTATTGATAATGAAAGTGGCAGTGAGCGCTAAGCCATCCTCCTTAGCAACACTCCCAGATCTCCCATGCTTCTGCATCTTAAATCCCCTGTGAACTCTCTCCTGATGGATATGGGGAGTGATCCAAGTCGAAGAGTTTCCGTATGATGCTAGCACATGAGCACCGAAAAGTCAGTCAAGCGCTAATTGCCTTCCAACTCAGCTCCGTCAAGCAGGAATGTTTGCCAAGAAGTGTGTCTTCCCACGTGCTCCTCGGGCCCAAGGAAGCTCACCCTCTCTGTGCCACTAAACAGCCCAGAGGGCCAATTACACTCTCTCAGGGGTAATAAGTCTGTTGTGACAGCGGTAGCGTTGGGCTCGCAGATGAAGCCAATGGGCCTCGCCGGGTGCCAGTCAGCTGGGTGGGTCCAGCCAATGGGGTGGCTCATTGGGGCGTGGAGGACAGAGTGCGAGGTTAGCACAAACAGAGCGGCGGCCTTTTGTAATCTTTTCAGTTGTTCTCGCCCCCCAATCCCCCACCACCCCCCCACCCCTTTATTCTCGGTTGTTTACGGAATCAAACAGAATCTGTAATGAATATTAGGAAGCGGCCCTGCATAAATCAATGTTATCTGATGCCAGCTTGTTGCGCTCACATGAGTAATGCCTGGCTGCCTCGCCCCCCTCTGCCTCTCAGCTCCCCTTCACTGGAGATGCTGCCAATATTCTCAGCTAGGATCAGAGTTCTCTCCAGAGGGGGAGTGTGTGCCCTGCTCTACAGGAATCATCTCACTGTGTGTGTGTGTGTGCGCATCTGTGGCTCTTGTTGCATGCGTGTGTGTGTGTGTGCTTTCTCTTTTTGCATGTGTGTGTGTGTGTGCTTTCTCTTTTTGCATGTGTGTGTGTGTGTGTGTGCTTTCTCTGCATGTGTTTTTCTTCTATGTTTTCACTTGAGTATATGTTTGCTAGGTGTTAATAAAAGATGCTTGAGAAAATGATGTTTGTGTGTACTAGTGAAGGAACTGTCATTTGCAGCATCCGATGCTGAAGGGGATAATGCAATCCCCCGCTGTCCTTAGTGTTTACTGTTTGTTTGTTTGTATTGTGTTTATGTTTATGCTCTGTGATGTGTTTACTCCGCAGTGGTCCGAGGATCCCTGCGCTGCCCATCTCACCCAGAGGGACGGCTACCAGGCCACCACTCAGGGTCAGCTCAAAGACCAGCTCTACCAGGAGACCATCAACTACTTCGACAAGGGCAAAGTAAGGATTCTACTGACTGATTTTCAATCATTCAGTCAATCAATCAGAGCATATTATTAAAGCAGGGGTACGTGCTGACTACAGCAGTGGGCCGCTAGGGCCTGCTGGACCTTCTCTGCAACTATTGAACTATTTTCAAACTGATGAAACATGAATTCTTTAATACTGTTTAAGTTTACCGTTTATTATTTGTGTATACCTCTTTTTTCCCGATCGCTTCCCACTCAGGGTTTGATTGACAGCATGAGAGGTAGAGATGGGGAGATAATAGTTTTTATCCAGTCACATTTCATTCTTTGCCAAGCACCGGCTCAGGCTTTAAATATGTACATTGAGAAGAAGTTATATTTTGGCTATATTGGTTTAATTAGCCAATCAGATTTACTTATTTTGACACTGAACTAATTGTTATTGAAGGCTCTGTCACAAAACCTACAGTCCACCTCTGCTATATAGGTTCAGAATTTGAACTCACTCCAAAAAATCACTCATTCCAACTACTAAAATATTCTGTCTAGTTTCTGTAGAAAAAGTGGACACGATTTGTCCTTGTATGCTGGGAAAGGTTCAGTTTGCCCAGTCTGTTCCTAATGGTCTGGGCCGGGAAAGATTTCGAGATAACTGCTCTGGGCCCCCAGCTTTGATTGAACAAAGTAATGAGCACCTGTCAGGCTGGTTGGTGGGAGTTGAGTGAATTTCTAAACAGGCACAGTGGAAGGCTACTATGACAGCCACAATGCAGGTCCTTTAATCCCTGCTGGCAGGAGATGGCTGATGAGAGGACAGAAATGCTGAGCAGCGTTTTTTTTCTCCTCTCTTAAAGTCCATCCTCTTCACCTTGTACACGCCAGGCAATGCAAATGATCCCTTGATTCCGTTGCCCCCTTAAAGAGGTTATGCAGCTGACCTGAATGGTAAAGAGCTGGTCGTGGGGGGGGGGGCTAGGGGCCCCTGTGGCTGGCAGGTCAGGAGACAGCAGAGAGGGCTGTGACAACGCTGCGGATGACCCGGTCCTTTTGAGTAGCAGTCACACACTACTCCTGTCAAGGACAGCATTGCAGATGCAGAAGGGATTGCAAATGCAGGGTGGTTGGAGCTTGCCTTCTGATCACTAGCTTTGTTCTTTCTTTTTCCAACATTCTGTGTTTGTTTGTCTTGTTCGTTCTCTTTTCAGCTCTATTTTTATTGTTGTGCTCTTTCTCTTTTATCTTTCTTTATTAATATTTTAGCTTCTTTATGTCTGCCTCTCTCTGTGTCTTTAAGTCTGCGTTGGTGTAGAACATAGATAAACTGTTCACTCACAGCAACTGGTAAAGGCTGTTGATGCATCAAGCGGAAGCCTCAGCCAGCGTTTGGTCAATGTTTGGAAAGCGTTCCCCTTCAATAGCCATCAGCCTTGTGGGACGAGTGCAGATGGCAGCCGATGCCCCCCTCTCACTCTGGAGACCTCACCCCACAGCCCAGCCAGAGCGGCAGCCGTCCTCAGCTCAGTCCACTAGTGTCCACCCCAGGGGCATTCCCTCAGTCAGCTCGCCAGGAAAAAAATCCATTTGTCCTCTTCTCAACCCACCTTAAATAGCAGATATTAATTGCACTTAGAATATGAGCCATTGAATCGTCAAGTGACTCATTCGTTTGTACTGAATTGCGGCTGGCAGTGTAACAGAGGAGTGTTAAGCGTGAGGTATAATTCACACGCTTGGCTCTAAATTTCACGCCCCTGCGGCGAACGCCTCCCTGTCATTGGGTGCCATTAAAGTTGACTGGTTTCCTTGTCATATGTAAGTCATTTGAGGGCGTTCTGCCTGGTCAGCTGAAGCGTGTCGGGGCCACTCTCGCGTGGTGACTGATGCCCGGCCTCTCTGCTGAGGCGTCTCCTGTTTCACTGCGCTGATCACACATTTGTCTTCTCCCCTTGAGCGTCGCCCATTCTTTCTGGTCATTAAAGGAAAAAAGTGTCGCCACCTGGGAATATGAGAAATGTTTGCCTTTTGTACCTTTGACTCCTAGGGGTTTTGTGTAAGATAACAGGCTGAAAAAAAAAACATTTGACATGCTTTTTCTGTGGGTTTTTCGGCAACAGTAGCGATGTTTTCCTATGCATTTCAGACTTGTCATACTGATGTTGTCTGTGGCATTTCAGATGTGGGAGGAGGCCATCATTCTGGGGAAGGAGCTAGCTGAGCAGTACGAAAATGAAATGTTTGACTTTGAGCAGCTGAGTGCTTTGTTGGTAAGTGCAGACATTTCTGTTTTTTACTTTTCCCCTGATGTGTCAAACTGTGCAAGTTGGAGACATAATGGCCAAAACAAGGCATTTCATTAAAGAAAATGTGATGTGGGAAATCTGTCAGCGGCTTCACTCTTGTCATTACATAAATGAGAGGCGAACATGGAGAGCAGGTGCTGGCCAGCCCTACTTCTGGAATCCAATCAATTCTTTTAATTAGTCAGTTCTGTGCTAAAGGAGATCGAAACCTCATGAATGCCTCTGCTCTCAAGGAAGAGGATAGGACTAATCCTGTTCTCTAGGCTTTACTGCCTTTTCCGCTTTGCGGACTGCACTAACTGAGCTTAAATTAGGAAAATCACATAGAGTGGTAGTCATCATCACCCTCCCCATTGAAGCTGTTTCTCTACAAGGCCTCAAGCTCATGTTTGCAACATGTTTATGCACTAACATAACATGGCATTGTAAACCTCCGGGTGCTGACAGCACTCCGGTGCTTCCATTATAAATGCATGTGTGTGTGTTTTGTGTTCCTCTGCAGCGCAAGCAAGCTCAGTTCTACGAGAACATCGTCAAGGTGATCCGGCCGAAGCCTGACTACTTTGCCGTGGGCTACCACGGCCTGGGCTTCCCCTCGTTTCTCAGGGTGAGTGAAACACGCCACCACAGCTCTGGTGAGGGGCCACGCGGCAACCCGCACACATGAAATAAGCAGCGGCGTAACAGGCAACCTCCAGGTCTACCCGTGCCCAGTCCTCCCTCTCGCTCTCCACAGCAGTATTTGGGTGTGCGTTTCCCCGTTGTCTTTCGCTAGTCTGCTGGGAAGCCGAGAAGGTAAACATCGTGCGGCAACACTTTCTTCATGCTCTTCTTTTTCTCCTGTCCTCACCTCCGCTCCAAAAAGGAACGTTCGGAGAATCTCAAACAGCCGCCTCGCTCCAGTAAGCCAGCACTCTGCTCGTCTGGAAGGGCGCCCTTCACTAAAAGAGGCGTGCATTTGGCTCAAGTGGGGGTGTGAGCATCGTAGCAGATCAAATAAAATACATAAATGATGTTTAATCAATGGGGCCAGGTTAAAGGTGGCTGGTTTTAGCCTCTGGTGGTGTGATGGTTTAATTTGTTGCTTGTGCATTAGCCAGGCATGACCTGCAGGCTTTCCTAGTAATGCGAGCAATCATGAGAGCCAAGGGTTTTATAGATACATAAATTCTTTCTGTGCGGTGCTGTTTCTTTATTTATTCACTTAACTGTTTGTTTATTAAGCAGGCACTCATGAGCCAACATCCTCTTTTTGCTGATTGCTCATCCTGTTCAGATGTGAACCCCCTGTTCGCCAAATAGTCCATCATGTCATTTGACCAATACCTCAGGAACATATAAACCAATAACAGTGCAGGCTTATGGCCTCACCAGCTTATCCATAGTGTTTTTCAGAGCAGTCTGCTATCTAATGGTGATGGACTTTTCACATCCACCTTCTATACACACACTGCTCCACTGTGCTGTGCCTTATGCACATGGGCCTCTGGTCTAAATCTATCATTCAGCCATTGTGACGACTCATGGATATGAATAAAAGAGCTTTTGATGAGAGATGGCCCCTGAGTTAAAGCGTCTAAATGCATATCAGTCTACTTATATTCCCTAAAGTTGGCTAGACTTTGAATTGGACAAAGCTAATAGAGTGCAAGTCTTCTGGGTGACCCGCCCCCTGCGAGGGCCTGACTGTGTTGCCATGGCACCTGGTGGGGGTGGTCTCTGGCAGAGTTGCAGTGGAGAGGCTCGACACCCTCGGCGGGCCACGGAAATCTTCCCAAATGTGCTTTATGTTTTGGATACTCCCTGCAACAATAGATTAATGGATGGTAGCTTATCTCTCCTTCCCTCTCCTCCTCCCTCTTTATCTATCTCACTCTCTCGCTCTCTCTTTCTCTTTCTCATGCGCATGCTCTCCCACTTCCCCACTCCCCCCTGTTCAGTGGAGGTAGAGCTGCTCAGCTTTGCTAAAGATTTGGCGGAGATGAATGGCCCACTCCTGCACAGTCAAGTAAATAAGTAAACTGTTATAAGGGTCGGCATAGTTGCTGCTGCAGAGGTGTGTGTGTGTGTGTGTGTGTGTGTGTGTGTACCTCAGTGTAGCTTCTTGTTTATTCTCTGTAAAATTAAATTTCATAATGCAACACCACCTGAAACGTTCTCATCATGAGAAGTAGTCTGGCCTGCATCCATGTTCGGCCTCAGTGCTCGGTGCTGTGGCGTTGAAATGAGTTAGCACAGGGTCTAGCCATCATATTAAGCCCGTCCACACTTACCAACCTCAGGTAATATAGAAATACTGGGCCTGAATAATCCCCAAGCACTGGCACTCGCAACTAATTACCAAACAGGACGCCTGTGGCTAAATAATGCAGGCCAAGATTTGCAGTGACCCCCTCAAAGGCAATAAAGTCATTAATAGTGGGGAGGATTACATAGCCAAAACAACACCGCTCTCCAGCCTGCTTCTATTATTTGATCAGCATTTCTAAATGAAGAGGGGCTCGTCATAAATGCTCTTTGCTGGTGATGAATTGCATAATTATATATCCTCTGCATACATCTCCGCCTGGCAGTCCGGCGCCAAATACATTTCCCCTCTGCAAATGTAGATAAATGCTGTGAAAAGTGTTTTTATTTGTGCTCGCACACTGCTAGTTGAGTTTGTTCAATAGTTCAATAACTCTGATAAAGGCACTTGTTTTTGCGCCCCTGAGAATTGATTTTGCCCAATAGGGCTTAATGCAGATGCTTATGATGTATTACTTGCTAATGTAGGCAAACAGCAGGATATTGTAAATAGTATATTAAATACTAAACTCCAGCTCTTAATCTGCCAGCTCGGTGCCCTGAGGGGATTCAAGTAAAGATGGGCTGAAATTATAGACTAGGCAGGTGCACAGTGAAAATCCAAAGGTGATGCTGTATTTGATTAAATTAGGGTTCTCCAGAAGCATGGCATAACATATCTTTATTTCCTAACCAGTGATAGAATGGTCGCTGTACTGCATAGACATTTTCTGGGCATGTAGGACTTCTGTTTTTATAAAAGTGTCGGAGGAGTAATGTGTGTGTTGCCTGATAATGATTATGTCAACTTGGTGCCATCATCTATAGTATGTCAGAAAATTGTCTGTTGGAAAACGACCAAATGTGTGTCCATATCTGTTGAAGATGCCACAGCGTAAAGAAGCTGTTAGAAGCTGCACATACATCTGGCTGGGAGTTCTGAGAGCACCATTCTGCTCTGCCTGCCTTGCTTGGCTGCTGCAGAAACAAAATCAAGAGCTCTCTCCTGGAAGGAAGTTGCTGCTTGAAATGGGCGCTTAGCACAATGTGAATCCGCCTGGTTACCCCTTCTTCACTTCTCCACTTGTAGAGTTGAAAGGACTGAGAGAAAGGGAAGCCGGTTCTCAGGAATTCTCAGTTTGGTTGACACAGAACAACACTGCCTGTTTTTATGGGTATAAGAAAACAGTACAGCCAATGAATATATAGCAATACATGTTCATCAGCCTTTTTTACTTTGAAATACATCCACTAAGGAGTCAGTGATTTACTGCACAACATAACAATGTGATGAAAATTCACAAATAGTTCAGATATAGTTATCTATTGTCCTTTATGGCTTCTTTTATGGAACTAATTTCAGACTCAGTTCTGGATAGTCAATGGTCTCGTCTGCATTGCTGTGGTGAGAAGACTGAAGCTCCGCTTGGAACAGACGCAGTAGTGCAGCTGGTCATTTTATAAACCTGTCCATGACAGGAGTACTTCAGCTCAGCTGCACCCAAAGTAGCCTAGTTACGTTTTCACAGATGTTTGTCACCTGATACTCTACCCATAACAAAATGGCAGTATGGTGTGCAGAAAACATCCTAAGCAGGCAGGTTTAAAAGCAACATACCTGATTTCACCCCAAATGTTGCATCTATTGAAATTAAGGGACAATAATTGCCCTGGATTATAGTAAACTGTCTATATAGTTTGGAAAAGTTATTGCATTGTGGTTTAAACGGTGATTGTTACAGTCCATTTTAGTCATATTTTTTCATTATGAGGTAATTTTGGTAACACTAATTGAGCTTTTTCACACTGTGCTGTTGTGCCTTGGAGTGGTAATAGAAATTTCGGGGAAGGCATGGAAAGATGCAGGGGGGTTGGATATTTCCTTTGACAAGTTGAGAGAAGGGGCCCTCATTTTCCACAAATCTCCTTAAATGTACTCCTAAGCACAGTGCTCTTGGGCGGCTGTTCTCAGCAGATGCCCCGCAGATCACACAACAATTAGCTAAGTGCTGTGAACGAGGCGATAAGTAGCTATTCTCCTCTCCCGCTCCGTGACCATGGAGTGTTGATTAAAATGATTCAGCCATCAGTGTCCGATCCGCACCTGGCCCCAGACTGTGCCAGGCCTCACCCAGTCCACATGCTTCCCTAGCCCCCGCTAACAAGTGCCACGCAGTTTTGTCTTTTTTTCTGTCTAGAGCTCGCTCAATAAGCCAATTTATTTAAAACACTGGTCTGTTTGCCAGGCCCACAACGACCTTGCCTCCTGCCGGCTAGCACAGGCAGAATTGCCAGGAGCTGTGCACAGTCACAGCCGTGCCAGCCCCCTTGATATGCAGATTATGATAATGCATTTTAACCCCCTTTAGAAGTGCCAGAAACACTGATTAAAATTCAGTATTTAAATAGAATTCCAAATGTCCTCAGCCATTCCATTTTTTATACCATTGCATGTAGATACACTTATATTTACTTTTAAATGCCCTGGGGCATGCTGATATTGAACAATGTTAAAACAGTCTCTGGAGGGAGTAAGGCATTGGTGTAATGAAGGTTTGTTATTACTGTGTTATTACTGATATGTAAACACTTTATTAACATTGTTTTTGCCTAAGTGGTTTCCCCCAATTCTCTTTCTTGCTGTGTTTCCCTTGAGACTGATGTTAATATCTTTGGAAAGTAACACGTATGGCAAATGTCAAATATGTATCACTCATTTATACTAATGCTTTGTTTTTTTTCTCCCCCAGAATAAGATGTTCATCTACCGGGGCAAAGAGTACGAGCGCAGGGAGGACTTTGAGGCGCGCCTGCTCACTCAGTTCCCCAACGCCGAGAAGATGAAGACCACTAACCCACCTGGAGAGGAGATAAGGAACTCACCCGCTCAATGTATCCTCATGTACCGCTTATCGCATCATACCTCTCTCTCCCTCTCACACACACACACACACACACACACACACACACACAGACATGCACACCATATCATTGGAGGTCATGGTCCTAAGCTGTGTTGGTTCTTATTTATGTAAATTAAAACCCGAGGAATCATTTAAGTCAGATGTGTAGCTAAGAGTTCCTAATCCATTGTTCTTGCTGCGTGTGAAAGTGTTTGAATATAACTAGATGAAGGTAAGGTGAAGAGCTGAGGCCTGGCTTAGGATTTACTCTGTTCTAATGCACTAAGCCCCTTGTCACATTAGCTACCGAAAATGCTTTTCTATGTCATTTTTATGCAAATAGTACAAGCACAGGTGTATTACATGTGTGCGCTTGTGTCTTTTTTTGTCTTCACATGTTTACAGTTTATTGCTGTTTTTCTTAATATCTATGACCAAAAGACATCCAGTGTTTCACAGTCAAGCCCATCCTTGAGCTTCCACCAAAGTTCCAGAACAAACCGGTGTCGGAGCAGATCCTGAGGTAAGCTCGTTCACTCCAGTATTTACTTCCAGCCTCAATTATTCAGCAGTTCAGCCTGCACTCCCGCTCCAGACGAAGAGGGATCTTTTAGAGTTCGCTCCAGTTGCATTATTAATACCATTGATTCTCCCCTCAGACATATTTATCCTAGATTACGCTCTCGCTCAAATTTCAATCAAACCCGCTGGCACCGCTAGCAAACATCACACAAGGAAGAAGGCAGGCTCTGAAATGGTGGAATGTTTTTGAGTTTTTCAAATGGCAGCTGAGGAGCAAGACTCCCAAATCCCCTTTTTCTTCTGTGCATGCAGAGTGAATTGAGCAGTCAGTGACTTTAGAGCTTCATGCTAAACTTCCTGTAGGAAGGTCAGCGCTGTTCCTGGATCAGTGAGCGCTCCCCCATCACACAGGGACAGGTAGAGAGAGATAATGGGGAACTGTGCCCAGGAGTAAACAGGGTTTGACCTCACTGGGCTGGGTGTTGGTTTAGAGGTGGGTGTGTGGCAGCTCTCCAAAGTCACTAGCATTGCCCTCTAATGCACACCCCCTTTATCTCACATGTAGAGTAGAGAATAGAGCCTCATCAGCACTCCAAATTGAGAGAGAGAGAGAGAGAGAGAGAGGGAGAGAGAGAGAGAGCACTCCCCTTGTGAAGATGGAGATAGTAGAAGGACAGAAAGCTAGTTGTGTCTGAGAGGCTGAGAGCTGGCCATGGTGGAGGGTCAGGGGTTTATATGTGCATGTGTCTGTGTGTGTGCGTGTGTGTGTTTGCCTAGCGGGTCTGATTGGACTGTGTAGCTGTGTTAATTGGCTGGATTAGAGGCCTGTGTGTGTGCGAGCCGATAGGAGGCCCGGCTCGCTCGGCCGCACTGTTTGCTCAGGGCTCAGAGATCAGCCGTGCACAGAGACGGAGCAAAGCTGCTCTCCCACACCACCGCCACCGCCATGCCGCTTCCAGCAGCTCACTCCTCCTCTGGCTGTCACTCTCCCTCTCTCTCTCTCTCTCTCTCTCCCTCTCTCTCTCTCTCTCTCTCTCTCTCTCCCTGTCTCTCTCTCTCCCTCTTTCTCTCTCTCTCTCTCTCTCTCTCTCTCTCTCTCTCTCTCTCTCTCTCTCTCTCTCTCCCTCTCTCTCTCTCCACTGCCCTTTTGATTCATCTCTCCCACTGTCCCCTTTACCTCCCTGAATGTCATACACTCTCTCTAACCTTCATCATTTCAACCTTTGTGTTGTGCCTTTTCCTCTTTCTGTCTGCCTCTCTCTCTCTCTCTCTCTCTCTCTCTCTCTCTCTCTCTCTCTCTCTCTCTCTCTCTCTCTCTCTCTCTCTCTCTCTCTCTCTCTGCCCCCCCCCCCCCACACACACACACCCACTCAACAACCATGTCATCTGTGCATTCCGGTCCCAGGCAATGGATTGTAAATAGCTTAATTGTGTGATAGTGAGGCCTTTATATCTGACTCCCGATCTGTTTATTAGATCAGAAGCAAGGACGGCTGGAGCCCTCAGATCTCACGTTGGCCTCAGCTGTGGCACACAACTCCAGGCCGCGGCGCTTTTGAAAGGGCTGATGTAATTCCGTGGGTTTGAAGTGGGGCGAGATCAGGTTTTTCATTCAGCCACGACAACAGAGCCTGGCTCCTGGCGGCAGTGTTTTGGTGTGTGTTCGCTGGGCTTTGACCTTGTAGATAAACCCTGGACAAGGTTGCCCGCTCTGCCTCCCTGCCATGCCAACGGATTGGTGTTTCTCATCCACGCAGGTCCAGCAGCGATGTTGCCAAAATCGAGCCGCACGCTCTGTGAGAGAAGGAAAACAAGTTCTAATGGAAACAGGTTTCCAAAAAAAAAAAATGGTTTCTGTGCCACCATTGCAGTTGGAACTGGGTGCTTTTGAAAGGACCAGCCATTGCTTTGGATTTCTTATTTATATCACGCCATAATTATGAAATCTGATTGAAAGAGATTTGCAATACCATATGGTGTGCTTTCCCTGGGAAAGGACAGAAGCATTATGAGCTGTGTGGTGTGTCAAAGGAGTGGGTTGTCCTTGTGGGAGTGCGCTCACATGTAGTGTGTGCGTGTGTAGGGGGGTGTGTGGGTATGTGTGAAGGACATGGTTATTCTCCTGAGATTCAGCAGACAATGCTAAACCCATACCTCATGGCTCAGCCTTTCATGCCTGAAGACTGAAGACAGGTGGAGCCACCCACCCCCACACCTATAAGAACCCATTTGGAGTGGCATGTTTGCTCAAGGGCTGCAAAGGACCTTCATCTAGTCTTTATCTCTTCCAATCAAGGTGTGACCGTGTGCTTGTGTGTGTACATGTGTACCTGACATTGTAGGTTCATGTTTTTCTCTCCTGTTTGTCTTTTTAACTCCCTTGCAGTTTCTACACTGTAAATGAAGTCAACAAGTTCCAGTATTCCAGACCAATTAGGAAAGGGGAGAAGGACCCAGACAACGAGTTTGCAGTAAGCGTGATGTTCTGTTTTGCTGCATAACACACAGAGCCACGTGTTACAGCACTCATGCATCCCTGTAGACCTCTGAAGTTTGCCTACAAAAAAGGCACAAAAGCTGCCATATTTGCCCATTGTAAGGAGATCCGGGTACCATCTTTGCCCATATAAGGAGATCCAGATCCTTTTTGATGGCCATCTTCAGAGGTCTATGTCTCACCATTGGGTGTTTTTCATGCTGTTTTGTCTGATTGTTAAAGACTATCTTACGGTGATTAATAAATACTCCAGATTTGGTGCTTCATCAAGACCAACTTTTGGTCTCTGGTGATGCTCCAAAGTCTTTGTGGATTCGCATGAAAGCATGTGTGTTCCCCGGTATAAATTAATGTCTGTGGTGCAGATTAACCACAGGAAACATTCAGCTCCCGTAGTGTTTTTCCTGCACTTTGCTTTACTTCAGTACATTTGAACAGGTTCCAGAGTCATCATTTGACATTTTCTGCATCTGCTTATGGAAAAAGCTCCTCTCCCAACCACAATTAATGAGCTGTCACCAACACACACTCACAGTTCTACATAAGCAGAGTCCCTTCTAAAATAAACTTCATCATTATTTCTCTACCACACACACACTTACACACACACTACACACACGCACACGCACATGCAACACAGGTGCTCACCGAGATGGACTTTTTTGTAAACATCCATTAAAACCCTCTCTTGAAAATGTGATGTAAATTGAAGGTGGTTTTAAATGACGAGGAGAAGATAAAAAGGGCCATTTCTAAAAACAGGCCCTGGCTTTTTCTAAGTGCCCTGCTCAGCGCTGGAGTCGGCCACCACCTGCAATTTAGCATTTCAGTAAAAGCTAGCGTTATTTTCCCCCGCTGGGTTCCTCAAGCTTTTTGTCTCTCCTCCTGTTCCCCCCTACAGAACATGTGGATCGAGCGGACCACTTATGTCACCGCCTACAAGCTGCCTGGTATCCTGCGCTGGTTTGAAGTCAAGTCCTTCTCCACAGTAAGTGTGATAAGTATGGACCGGAGGCAGAGTCTGTAGCCACGGGGGAATCTGAGGGGCTAATCGATGAGATTTGATTCATCCTGTTAACCCAACTGGACAGCACTGCAAATGGACCAAAGCTCCAGGTCTGTGCTTGCATGCAGTGTGAGACATGTCTCAGAGCCCTTAGAACCTGGTTAGCCTTGTCACATGCATGCAGACACAGTCTAAAGAATCGCAATGGTAGGATGTGGCTCTGACACCATGTATCACAATACTACAGATTAGGCAAATGGGAGGTTCTGTTGCAGTGGTTTTGTGATGGGCAAAAATGTCATGCTATATGACTGCGTATTTTAACATTGGTTTTGGTCATGACATTTTGCCATAATGGCTGCTTTCAAAACAAAACATGCCTAACGTTTCTAAGTAAACCATTTCAACCAACACAAAATACTTGCCAAGCATAGTGAGAAATTCAAAAGTCAATAGCTTTTCATTGTCGTCCTGCCATGTCTTTGCAGTGACTTCCAACATTGCATCTTGAATACATTCTTTAGTTAAGACACTTATTTTGAAGCCCTGGGTTACAGTATGTGCACTGATGCCAGCTTTGAATGCAGGGCCCGGAGCACTGTATGATATGGCGCACTGGCCCATTGTGTTTTTTTGTGGCTTCTCAATCCGACTGTGTGCACTGGAGGGAGCGTGCAGGAGAGGGATGAGCCGAGGAGGACTATCGACAGGCGGGGGAGGAAAAGAGCACCGTATCAGTTCCAGCTCCGCAGCCCACTTACTGTATCAATCAGGCCCCGGCCACAAGCCTCATCCTTTTAATATGCCGCTATTTTGTCAAAAAACAAATGTGCTACTTAGCGTAATTAGGCTGCCTAAGTATTCTGCAATCAATTACGCTTTATTTGTCACTTTGATTAGCCTCTTTCATGTTGGAGCTGCTGGATAGCCTGCTTGAAGTAGAAGCATCACACTCTTTTTCTTTTGTCTTCTCCGACTATCTCTCTCGCCCGCTCCTTTTGCCTTGCTCCTGTGCGAAGCACTATATTAATTGGCAGGTTCTGTACTCTGTGCTTTGCCACTGAGCTGTTTTGATTCTTTCTCTCTCTCTCTCTCTCTCTCTCTCTCTCTCTCTCTCTCTCTCTCTCTCTCTCTCTCTCTCTCCTTCTCTCTATCCCTCTCTCTGTGTAGTTCAGTCTCTTGGCTGTCTGTGCATTGCCCTCTCAGCTGTCCGTGCTCACCCGGCTGTCTGCCTACATCACTCATCTCTAAACAGTGGCAGTTGGTTGAGAAACTGGTTCATTTGTGCTCTTTTCAAAAATCAAATTTGGCAGCCTGCACTCCTGAATGAAATAAACAAATAAATACAAGTATTTCTACCTCTGCTGAGGTCCTCGCTTGTCTGCTGAATGCATGCAGCAACATGCACGTCTCACTGTATGGAGGATTACAGACCAGGTGCTGCACCCCACCCCATCCTCCACCAAACAAGAGATTTATAGGCCGTGCCAGATTGACGTCCAGATGATGCCCAATAGGCTTGATCCCTGGTGCTCCATTTTCGATTTGGGGCCTAATGAGTCAGTGTTGATACAGCCCATCATACAAAGCCCCTCCATCCCCTGCCAGGGCCTGACTGCACGGGAAGACTTGGCCAGTGCAGAGCCTCTCCAGATTGGAGCTTTTGTCACGCTGCCACCCCTCCTACTAAATTTGGAATGGCGCAAACTGCCATTTAGCCCGACAATCCACACATGTTTTAATTCCCATTAGCAATCTGTGAAGAGAGAGAGGGAGAGGTAGGGGGACATTTTAGGGGCAGGGTTATAGGGAAATGGAGAGAGGAAATGGAGGACAATGTGTAGGGAGAATGGGATCGACTATGGAAAAAAGACAGACCAGAGAGACTGACACTATGAAAGAAAGATTTATTCAAAGAAAGCAAACTAGCAAGTAAATGCTGGATTGAAAGTCTTCGTGTGACAAGCCAGTGTTTTCGTCCCAGATGGATTGCCGTTAATGATGGACGAGTAGCACTCCTCCACTCCCTGTCTGTAAAGCTGGATGAATGCTGCATCGCTCACTGTCACAGTGTGCCTAATTCCAGTCAAGACCAGAATCTTGCAGATCATTATGACAACTTCAGAGAGGAACACCTTCTTTGGAAAGTGAACATGGAATGAAAGGGAATATAGCATTTGTAGATGTTAAGTGCATGCACCTACTGTAGCTGACTAGGTAACAGTGAGGCTCAGTGGCTCTATTGCAGTTGTTAAATGAAAATAAGATGATGTTCATGCATTTTTAAAATGACAAATATCAAAGAGCAAAGTACCAAAGTGTCAGATTTGTAAATCTGTGCAAATATTGACAAACGGAACCCTTACAGTTGTGTGTTAACTGTGCTTTATTTGCTTTTGTGGTTTCAGAGACATTTTAGTTTATAAATGCCAGAGCCGTCTGTTATCTTGAGGGTTAAATTGTCCATGAATGTTCTATTTAAATACGGAATAAAGTATAAATAAACAGTACAGTACTTACCTTAATTGTGTTGTTGAAAATTATATGCATAGTTAGGTGCTGATGTTTCATTTGCAATATTTATTTCTGTGATGTGGTGATGTCACTGACTCATGTGTCTGTATAATTGATTGACTCTTCGTAGGAGGAGATCAGTCCCTTGGAGAACGCCATGGAAACCATGCAACTGACCAATGAAAAGATCAGCAACATGGTGCAGAGACACTTGAACGATTCCAACCTTCCCATCAACCCCCTGTCCATGCTTTTGAATGGAATTGTAGACCCGGCCGTCATGGGTGGCTTCACCAACTATGAGAAGGTAATAAGAGCACCTCCCACATTCACTCATACTCATTTACTGCAGCTGGAGTAAGGAATGTTGAGGGATAGCAGTGCAAAAATGAGTCATGTTTATTTGATTGTCCTTGATGCTGGCATAAGGGTATCAAAGCATTCACGCTTTGCTATTTGTCTTTAGATGCGGTCTACAGTCCTGATGAAATTCAACTGATTATGTAAATTCACCTCAGTCGTGGAAGATTACATAGCAATACTTGTATGACTATTCTCGCTGTAGAGATAAATTCATTTATCTTTTCCATTGCAACTGCATTGCTCTCATCAATCTTCCACATTTCACTTTCTGGTGATTATTGTGATGCATCCACAATACACCTACTGGTAGAGACAATGTGTGGTCTATGATCATATTCAATTTTATTGGATACATGGATTCAAAAAGGCTACATTTCAAACGGTACTTGGGAGTGCTTGAATTTGAGGTCTTTCAAGCACCACTGTAGGAATTTGGAAGATGTTGCCGAGTGGATGGGGAGGCTTCTTTCTTACACTTTCATTTGCAGACGCTCAGAGACAGGAAGGACTATGCAGGGGCAGAGAGAAGGATAGGCAGAGGGGAGATTGCTTACAAGTTCCAGCTCTATGGGTGGTGGGTACTGTACATTTGCTCTAGTAGATTCCAGTGCAAGCTCTCCCTGAGCAATGGAGGCACCAGCATGCGCCTTTCACTCCATTATTACCACTTTCTAGTAATGAGCCTCGATTAAGTTGTGTAGAAATATACACGCGTCACAAACTGCTAGGAGTTTCCACTCCATGACTTCATGCCTGGTCTTCCCTTCTTCATTCCTTTATTCCTCCAGCAACTGTCTCCTAGAGGGAAAGAGAAACTCTCTGACGTGGGCATGATTCACTTCATCGTAAGGACTGGGAGAAAGTAAAAATCTCCCATCGTGTGTTCGATCATAAAACAGTCACAACCAGTTGCTTCCTATTATAAATCAGTTCCCCAAATGGCTCCATTTGTGTCAGCAGGAAAACTCAAGGCATGAGTCACAGGAGAGGGGTGTGGGGAACGAGGGAGAGAGAGAGAGAGAGAGACAGAGAGAGGGTGAGCAGAGAGGTAGAGGGAGAAATGAGGGCTATGAAATCTCCCTCAGGGGTTCCTCTCTCTTTTTCAGAAAACAAGTAATGCAGAAGTGAAGAGATTGATGCCTTCTCTCTTTCTCCCCCACTCCTGCCGACCCCTCTCTCTCTCTCTCGCCTTCCCTCCCTCTCCTTGTCTATCTCCTGCAGGCCTTCTTCACAGAGAAGTACACCCAGGAGCACCCTGAGGACCGCGAGAAGATTGACAAGCTCAAGGATCAGATTGCCTGGCAGGTGAGGAGGCTCTAAGTGTTCCCCTAATCCCAGCGCTGATTTGAAAAACAAGATGGACTTTGACTCCTCTCATTCAGCAGTGTTAATAAACATGTGTGATTGTGTGTGTAGATTGTGCACTCTTCTCCCTCTTGTTATAGTTATGCTTGTGTATGCAGAGTTGGTCCAGGTGAAAGAGAGAGTGTTGGCGATGTGTGTGAGAGAGAAGTAGTGTAATGAGGGAGAGCTATGCTGGCACTCATATTTTAATGATGCTCAGTAAGCCCTTTCCTCAGTGAAGATGCACACTATATGTTTCTATATATCTCTATCTCTCTCTTTTCCCGCTTTCTCTCTCTCTCTCTCTCTCTCTCTGCCACCCGTTCTCCTCTGTTAATGTGGAGTACTGTTTTCATCTACATGACAGTGAAATTAGACAAGTAAAAGGTGTCTTTCATTGGGCCAGTTCTAGGTAGGTAATGCGGAGAGAGGGTGAGAGCAATTATAGAAAGCACCATTGTTGTGGCTAAAAGAGTGTGTGCGCGCATATGTGTGTGTGAGCTGTGTGTGTTCAAATGCACTCATGTTGTGAACCCTTAGTGGCCACACAGGTCCAGCACTGTGGCCACATAGCTTTAATCATCGCTCTGCTCGCCAGCCTCTCCACTGGGTTACACTAGCGGCCCTGTCCGTGAGACCCCTGCTGAGAGAGCCATCCAAATATATCCTCTGGCCAAAAGACCATGTGCTCTGTGATGGAGCCCACATTTCAGCTGTTTGTGTCCTTGTCTTGTGTGGGGCAGTGTACTATGTGTGATGGGAATCAATGCACTGTGATTGATACACATGGCAGATCACGGATATTTTAGTTCTTTAGTTCAATGGTTATCCCATCACTAATATTTTCCTGTGCTCTCTTAAAAGATGATGCTCACTAGTGTTTGTGCTACTCTAGCTGGCATTTCACTTTTATGATTGTAGGCTATTGTTTTAATAACCATTTCCTTTGGGGGATTTGATAGTCAGGAATGTGATGAATAGGGTTGGGTATCGTTTGAATTTGAACGATTCCGATTCCAATTCCGATTTCTTATTTCGATTCCGGTTCCTAACGATTCTCGATTCCGATTTTTTTAAGAGGCAGGGTCAAAAAAAGTTTAGGATATTTTAAATGAGCAAGCTAACCAACGGTCTTTCTCAGGGTATCTGCACATTTTCCAAGTGCAAATTTAAAGACTTTTAAGACCTTTTCAAGACATCTAAATGAAACTTAAGACTATACCACGGCAAAAAGATATATATGACTTTATGCAATAGTTTTTTTCCCCTACTAATTTTAACCCCCACTCCATTTTGGATGTCTACAGAAGTTACCAAATATATTTTGGCCAAAGAAAAATAATTGTGTGTGAATTACCTTCAAAGCTATAAATGCCCAATTTTAGGGTCTGGGCTGCTTGCTTTTGAAGCTGGCTGTGGTTTTGCTTACTGCTGAGGCTGACTGTTCTTCACCTGTGTCTGTAGTAGCCTAGGCTACTTGCCAAAGACATGTGCACTGGACTGGATTCCCTTCAATATTTTGTCAAAGTTAGACTAAGCTATTTACATATTTTAATAAGCCTACTTTATATAATGTACTATGTGCATCTATTGTCCAATATGCAGCACAGCAAATTAAAGTTAATCCACTACTTTACATTTTGCATACCAGTTGTATCTAAACCAACCAAAGCTTGACTGAAACATCGTAAAACCATTGACTTGTTTTAAATTAATTAAGAGACAGGTCCTCCTCGCGTGATCCTGCTGAAAACTGCTGGTTTCATCTTAAGCACGCACGTATTATGAACGCACGTTTTTTTTTATGTAGCCAGTCGCCGACATTCAAAAAATATGCGGTTATAGTTCACAACTTTTGCTAAGTAGGCCTAGCCTACTGGGAAACGCTGGCAAGCAAGCTGCTGGCAGATATTACAGGTAGGCTATAACATTTTCTTCCAGGCTAGGCCAGCAACACACGCTGGAAAGATGCAAACATAATCAACTTAACATACAGTATTTCCTCCTGATTGCGACGCACTGCACATAATTTGAGCAGCAGTCTTCGCGTCCATAGTTTGTGAAACGATGCTGCATCCGAGCAACGATTTTAGATGCCAAGCGCAACTCCAAAAAGGAGAACAAATGAGCGTCCGGCTTGAGGCTGCGCCGGACGCCGGACAGGGCTTTTAAAATCAATATGTCCGGCCTAAATCCGAACGTATGGCCAACCTATCGCTCTTTCTCCCGCTCATTCTACCGTAGGCTTCCTCATTCCACGTAGGCTACCTGTATATCTCTCTGGCCTCAGCTACGGCATATTATTTTGTACATAGGCCTACTGTATTATTACCGTTTTCACACCTTTAACCACACCCGTGAAAAACATCTTCACTCTGCAACCACTACACTTCCTCCCGTAGCCTAATAGCCTAGTCACTTATACAATTGCGTTTTAAATACACGAAACTGGATTGAGACATCACTAGCTCTCTTGCACTCGCTGGCGGTCCCATACGCACATTTAATACCTCTCTTTTGAAAATTCAGTTGTATTTAAGACTATTTAAGGATTCGCGGGAACCCTGCTTTTGAATGAAATAGTCTGACCTTCTCCATGAATTTTAATTCTATGAACTATGCGCTTGGTGTGGTGTTCAGCCGTTTCTTCTTCCGGTCGGCGGACTGGGAATCGAAACTAGGAATCGAAATTTAAACTTTTGAACGATTCCGGGAAAATCGCAAAGATAGTCCCGGTTCCAACCAATACTCGATATTCGATACCCAAGCCTAGTGATGAATAGTTTTCAGTGGCGCAGACACTGCTGTGCAGGTAGCAGTCTAATAGTATGTCACATGTAGTTAGGGACGTCACAAGCATGTCTAACTCCTTACTCGTGTCTTATCAGTTTGCATGATTGTTTAGTGTGCTGGTGGAATATGTCCCATCAGTCATGGAAATGTGTCTACAGCAGCCAGTGGATTAGATGTTTTTTATACACACACTCCCCAATATCACCTTTTAAGAAAACCCTTCACTTCCACCCTAGTTTTTGTATGCATAGCTCGTCCAGAGGCAACACATAATGTAATGCCTCCTTTAATCTAGTTTTAAACAACTTGAAACTTTGTATTTCCAATTTTGTTTTCTTTGAAAATTGCACTAGAGCCCTACTTCAAGTCATAACTCTGCCTTCAGTGAGACATATCATTTCATCAATTTGACATTGTTATCAATATGTCTTAACAGCATACCTATTACCTAACAGAGATCTTGACTATATCAGAGATTAAAAACCTTTTTTAAATGTTTGAGAAGATGCATGAAGAGGATATTGACAATTGATTGAATTATTGATTATTGAGAGAATTGTTGATGGAAAAATTCACTGAGTCATTTCAGGGTTGTGCAAAATTCCAGAATTGAATTGAAACTGGCTATTCAATTCCAGATCAATTCTTGAATTTCACTTGCATTTCAATTGAGGTAGCCAACAGGACTTGCAATTCGAATTTTGCACAACCCTGAGTCATTTGCACATAATTGTGTTAACATTTGGCTCAAGCATGTCATGCATAGTGTTCTACTAGTGTGTTCTAACAACACGGTTCTTTGTGGTGTTTCTTTTCCACCATGCCAGCTGTTCCTTTTCCACAGACGTCATTCCGCCTCTGACTACCTCCGCTTGTTCAACTAAGACGCAGAACAACAATGACCCCTCATTCTGTCTCCCTACCTTTTATACAGAACGGCACAACAATCTTACATTGAAAACATTTGCATTGTGTTCTATCGATGCATTGAACATTTGATTGTACTCTTCCTTTTGTTTGAACACAAACAAACATCATAGTACTCGCTCTTCCTGTACCTTCAACTTTTTTGTAAGAGTCTTCTCCAGCAGTTCAGCTTAGCCAATGTTGTTCAGTTTTCAACTGCTTTCATGTTGGCTTTGATAGGAGATGATGAAAAGACCAGATACAGATATGTTTTTTTATTAGTTCACTGATTAAATATTCCTTTTTGTAGCACATTCAATTGAAGGGGGTGGGGGGACTTTGTGGAAATGACAGATGAGGAACAGCAACAGCTGTCGGCATTGCCTTTCACCACTGTCGTTTGTCTCCTGCTCAAACCTGCCAGAACCAGAGACAGCAGATGGGGATGAATGCTGCCCCTCAGATCAAACACTAAACAAACACAACTCAAGCCCAACTCTGTTGATTTGGCTAGTGGGAGGAACTCAGGAGTAAACTGCTGGTGTGGACATCAATCAGTGTCTTCCATCTACAGGGATTCAAGTGGCTAGAACGATTATAAAATTATTATTTTTTTGTCATTAGCATTTCCACCACTCTAAAGGAACTACTGGACCTGTCACCATAATCTAATAATTTTGCTCTTTGCACATGAATTCCAAACATGACAAAAGAGCAATATATTTTCCAGTGGCAGCACTAACATTACACCAGACCATTTCTTGGATTACCACAAGATCGACAACTTCATGCTTGATGTTGATTAACAGTTTTGTTTGGAAGGCATAAATTCATACAGATGTTTTGATTCTTTTTATTTGAAAAGGAGAGTTCTCAGTGTTTATCCAACATTCTTTAGAGAATTGTGCAAATGTGCTCAGCCAGAGCAATATGAAGGTGAATTGTACCATTCCTCAGACAGATGCTAGTCTGCAGTGTTTTCTACATGGTGCTTTGTCGCACCAGCACAGGCACCAAAGTCACATTAGCGCTGCTGCAATCGATCCCAGGCTCGCGAAGAGCCAAAGCGCATTTTTAAACATGGCCGATTGATGCCGTGTCACAGGCAGCGCTCCACTGAAGCTCCGCCAAAGCCAAAAAGAAACAAAAGCCGAGGCAGCAAAAAGAGCTTGCTTGAGATCAGGCCCTTTGATGAAGTTTCACTCAACTCACTCACACTCTCTCTTTATCTCTCTTCCTCTCTCTCTTCCTCTCTCTCTCTCTCTCTCTGTCTGTTTGCCATGTCTTGTCTTGCTCATTTTTAAAACCCTGCATGTAGATCCTACAGTCTTATATTGTTCCTGTTTTTTTCTCTCTATCATTTGACCTCACTTGTTAAGGCTTCTATGCGGTGGTGTTGTAATGCTGGAATCTCAAAAGGCCATCAATTTGCATGGACATTGACATGCCTATCTGCCAGATACCATCCACAGGGTTTCTGCTGAAGGATGACACAGCCATCTTACCACTCCAGGGGTGTGTGTGTGTGGGCGTGCAGGCACACACAGGCACACGCATGAGCATACAGTGTCTGAGTGTATGCATATGTTTGAGGAGAAATGTGTGATGCACCCTAGTGTGAATGTACAGTTAGTGTGTGTGTGTGTGAGAGAGAGAGCTTGGTATGTGACTGCAGCTTCTCTCCCTGGAGTCTCATTAGCAGGCCATTAGCCACAGCCTGAGGAGGAGACTGGCCGGCGTGTGACGTTGGGAGTAGAGAGGGGATAGTTTCTGTCGTTTGCCCTTTGCAGAGGCAGTGTGGTCCCTTTGCTAAATGCCCTGGAACACGCATTAATTACACTTGTTTCATGTGTGGTGTTCTAACGTTGGCTATTAATGTGGCTAGAAGTAATAATAATAATCTCTAGTTCAATGAACAAGATGTTTTTATTGAGAGTTTCATGCTCCATGCTAACCTCGATTTAAAAGTCACAATTAGACAAAGCCCCTTTTACTGGCCTAATGTGACTACAAGTTTAGACAAATAAAGGCATGTCTCAATTAGAAGCCTGGTCAGGTTTTGTGATCGTATAAAACCTCTTAAAGCCCACCAGATCGCCCACTTGAGCTAGTTTTGTGCTGCTTACTGTACATCTCACTGCTTAAAACACACATTTCCAATGATGAAAGGCAGGCAGTGTTAGCCAGAGTTCCAAAACGTTTAAACTTCTGTCCTTAACGACATGCTGTATACATCGTTAGATCGGTTAGATTCTCCACAATTTAATTGTTCAGTTCAGTTTACAGAAACCATGAGCATCAAAGCAGGCTGTGGTCAAATCCATTCAGATTTACCAGCAAAGAGGCAAACGAAAGGGCCTACTTTACTGAATATGTGTTCATTCCTCGATTATTTATAGTCCTTTAGTCCATAAGGGTCCACTGATCAAAAGAATCCAATTGTTTTTCATAAAAAAATAATCCAAGTTCTGAATATTGCCATGTGAAGTCCATTGCTTAACATTTAATAGCTCCATTCCTCAAACGAAGACACTGTCTCTCAGAGCTAGGTCAAATAAATTATTTGTAATTGATATGATATTGCATATCCTAATTGTTATACATGTAGGCAAATATTCAAACTTTTTTAAATAATCAATTTGGTAGTAGAGGAGCAAAGAGGTTTTGTGTGAACATTTTAGCTTTTACTAGTGTGGGATTTTAGTGTGGGTATTCACCACAAACCTTGTTTTTCCTGGAGAGTAACTTTTTTTATATATAATAGGCAAGAAAATGTGACAGTGACATTCTGCAGAGGAACTCATTTTGTATGACATCTACAAGTATGTCTTTGCTGCACTTATACTGTGTTCCAATAGCGTAAGTAGTTCAATTGAAGAATTGTTATTTTGGTAGACTTGTGCCTTTATGATGTTATGTAGCCTAGCGAGGTAGTTCCCAGTGCGCCATGTGAGAGAATTCTATATTTCTTTACAGAGTAACCAACCACCCCTCTGTTGCTATGCCTTCCCTCCTGAATTATATAATCACCCAACCTAAAAAAAGTCATGGGTTTCCCTGGAGACGTGAGTTTTGGCACATCATTCTTTCTGTCACACTCCCTCCTCTCAGTCTCTCATCTGTTTTCTCTCTCTCTCTCTCTTTTCCCCCTCTCCCTTTCTCACTCTGTCTGTCTTCTCCTTTTCGGTGTGTCGATCTCCACTCTAGCCATCCTACCCTCCTCCTACGTGAGAAATCCCCGTTGCTGTGGACTTGTACTATTGCAGGGACACTGCATCCACTAGCCGTTTCTTAAATGTCACCCAATAGCCGGCGCCTCTTCATCGGCAAGGCATCAAACGCCTGTGCCTCACTGCGTTTCAAAAGGGCTAACCATCCAGCAAAAAATAAATGTGTTCTTCATCCTTGGGCTTTCGCTTTTACGAACAAGTTGCATCTCTGCTTCATTAGCTCGGTTTCTTTTGAAGGTCATAAGCGGAGAGTCCCGAGAGCGCGGTGCCCTCCGCGATTGGGCCTGGACATGGTACTCCTCGCCTCTGCACGCCGTGTAAACACTAACTGACTGAGACATCCTGCGGCCTGAAGTGTGGGCATGAAAGTTTGGACATGGGCATGGGAGATTTCAGCACGTTGCGTCAGCATCTTTCTCTTCGTCTCCTCCTCTTGCTTTCCCATTCTGTAGCTTTTATGTGTTCTTAGTGGGCCGACAGCCAATTCAATAAGTGCACTTCAGACTTTTTTTTTTTTCTCCCCCACTCCCGTCTACCTCGCCGTCAGTCATCATCTGCGTTTGGGAGCAAATTGTCCTTTTAACTAGGCAGGTGGGCGGGCGGGAGCACTGAGATGCGGATGCCGTGCTCCTCTAGCCTGGCACGCTCACCCCCCATTGATGCGCCCCCGCGCCCCCAGCCGTCTGCGCGCTCACCCACGAGCAGCGCCAAGCCGCGGCGTGCCTCACGCACATGTGTGGGCGCGCTGGGTGAGTGGCACTTCTCTCCGAGTAAACAGCGAGAAATGCACTGCAGTACTTGATCGATTTATTTCAGGCTACAGGCCTTAATCCAGATCCATGGCGTCTGAAGTAGCTCCTTCAAACTGCTCACAAAGTAAACAAATACGAGATTGGTCATTGTAATCTCCTCCAGTCTGAAGGATTTCACAGTTTATTTATTGCATGTTTGGGGGCCGAGGCTGAATGGATAATTGTGTGCGTTGTTCTGCTCTCATGGGCGAAGAGAGGCCTGCTTAGGGACGTAACTGCAGCATCCCGTACCGGTGGCAGGCCCGTAAGTGGCAGACCCTGTCACGCGCTCCTGACACGCAGCGGCTGAAGCGGTGCGGGAGTGTGCCGGCGGTCATTAGCGTCCGAGTGGTCTGCCTCTACCTGCCGCAGCTCCACCTGCCATCCCTCGTTAGGCTCGCGGGCCCAGACGCTCCAGGCTGGAAGTGCCTCTCTCTAATTGCCAGTTTCCCGTCATCAGCACGGACATGTTCACTGGAACGTCCGGCTGGCATGCAGAACTTCCATGTTGAGAGACACTGATGTCCAGGCTGTATCTGCTGAGGTGTTTACTGCAAAGAGTGACAGAGACAATAGGCCAGGCCGTTCACCTTGAGAAGTGTGTTCCACTCAAGTGCAGCCTTGGTTCTGTGCTCTTGGTTTTTATCCTCCCATCTCTCTCCATCTCTCTCTCTCTCTGTCACGGTGTTGTAAGCATGGCTCCCATGCATGTGTTGAAGGTGAACAGAATGGCCTGCAATGTGAAGACGTATGAATTGTCCACCGAGATGGCCATTAGAGTCCGGTGGTGTGAGACTGGAGGTTGAGTTTGTGGCTGTGGTGGCCTCATAAATAATCCACAGGTCTGATGGGGGAGGGAAGGAATGTCACCTGCCCTTGGCTGCATTTGTCATCTGTCAGCAACACTTGCAGCAGATACACCCTGATTTATGTTTGTCCTAGCCTATTCACTACCTTTGTGTTTGTATTGGCTGTGTGTGTGTGTGCGTTTTGGTGTGCATGTCAAAGTGTGTGTGTGTTTGTAAAAGGTAGAATGCTATTCAGTAAATTGCACAGTGCACAATAAATGTTCCACTGTGCATTGAGGCTGTTGCTTGAAATAATCTATCAGCATAATTACAGTTTACTCCGACACATTTCCTGATCGCTCCCCCCCCCCTGCACCTATGTGTGTGTCCTCCACTCTCCCCCATTAGATCCCGTACCTGGCAGACGGCGTGCGTATCCACGGTGAGAAGGTGACGGAGGCGCTGAGGCCCTTCCACGAGCGTCTGGAGGCCTGCTTCAAGCAGCTCAGGGAGAAAGTGGAGAAGCAGTACGGGGTCAAGACTCTGGTGAGACTCCCTCAAGGGCTTCCTCCTGTGTGTGTGTGTGTCTGTGTGTGTGTGTGTCTGTCTGTCTGTCTGTCTGTCTGTCTGTCTGTCTGTCTGTCTGTCTGTGTGAACTTTATGACTTGGATAAGTTTAAGGGAGGAAAGTGTAATGAGACTTATGAATCAATCAGGGCTGTCAATCAGGAAGGCTAAACCTGTAATCCTCTATGGGCTCTCCACTATGCCCTAACAGTAATGATTTCACAGAAATGGGGAAAAATTAGAAAGTTAAAAGTTTATAAAATACTAAGTGCCATGAAGGCAAATCTGAAAATGTGCGCTTAGCTGACCAGATCGGTGTGTCCACAGCGTCTCAAGTGACCTTCCTTGGCTGGACCTTGGTATTAAGTCCATATATTAAGTGCACTTGGGCTTTGTGTACTCAGCGGTGTTGTGCACACAAATAGCAAATTGCAGCCAAGCGACCTTGTTTTCACTCCATTCCTACAAAGTGGCCAGAGCTTATTTATCGCCCCTCCAATGCCTCCCTCTGCTTCTGCCTGTACCCAATCTTTCACCGGTCGCCGACAAACCCGCGGTGCCCGTCGCACACAGCTCTCTATTGTGAACGGAGCTGTGGGCTTACAACCTGGGCGCGGCGGTGGCAGCTAGTACTTATTGATGTTGAGAGGGGTGGGGGGTATTTCCCTTATGTGGATTGGACCAGGTGCCCTCTGTGCAGCAGCTGTAGTGGTGGTGGGGAGGGGTAGGCAGGGGGTGGGGGGGGGGGGGTGCTAGCAGCAGTAGCAGCGGTAGCATGATGGATCCCCTCACAGAAGACGGCTCAAGGACACAGGCAGCAGGACTAGGGCACGTCTCTCAACACCTCATTTAGCCAAGGAGACTCATGGGGGGAAACTGCAGGAGAGAGGTCTTTGGTTGATATTCAGGTGAGGTGCCGTGTTGCACTCGTAAGGGACTGTGAAGGTTTGTTTTTGGAACGATAGTTTGTTTCAAACTCTGTGCTCTTAGAAGTATAGTATATTTTTGGGTAAATACTGTTGATTGTCTCACTCTCGACCTGTGTGTGTGTGTGTGTGTGTGTGTGTGTGTGTGTTTGTGTGTTTGTGTGTGTGTGTGTGTGTGTGTGTGTGTGTGTCTATACGTCTGTGTGTGTGAACAGCCAGGGGCGGACGAGCGTCGTGGCGGTCAGAGGCCCCGCTCTATGGTGCGCTCCTTCACCATGCCCTCCTCCCAGCGGCCACTGTCTGTCGCCTCGGTCACCTCCATCTCCTCCGACAACTCCCCCTCCAGGCCCGGCTCTGATGGGTGAGTAACCACGGCAACGACCCATCCATCAGCGGGGCTAGCAGGGCGCTCGCGCTCCCTCACTCCCCCTCTCTTGCTTCCAGCATGCTTTCACACCACTCATATGGAAATTCTCACCTGTGAGGTCAGCACCTGTACATTTTCAGTGATCCGCTAATCATGCCGACGGTCCCACTTCTAGCGATTAAGTCACCTCGACTCTTTGTTCCTCCACTGGCTGTCAGAGTCGCCTCCGTTATTGTGAAACAGCACAGCACAGCCTTCGCTCGCAATCCCTGGTTGTCAGACAGCAGGACATTCCTTTCAGAAGGGAGAAAAGCCTCCTTTGATCAAGCAATTGAGATCATTTGCAAATATCAAAACAGTGTTATTATCCAGACACCACATTGAAAAGATGCCAAGAATCAAATGGTCAGTAAAAAAAATGCAAGGAAGAGAACACCCTGACTACATCAAGGAAATTCTTGAAGGTCTTGTTGGGTGCAATCAATATCCTGCCAATTACTATGCCTCTGGAAGGGAATTGATGCTATTGGCTGCAATGAGAGGCCCAATCAGAGGTCCCCAACTACTGTGAAAGATTCATTAGTGACTTAGCCTGGAAAAAAACAAGCTTTCAGTGATGCGCTCATAAAGACTGTCTGTTAGCAAAGGGCAGTGCGGCGCCTGGGCTCTTATTTGATTATTTAATCCATCTCATTAAGAGGACCGCCATTTGCCCCGACACAGTGGCTGGATCATAGCCACACATGAAAGGCCTAATGAGCAAGATGGAGAGCCCCACAAAGGCAGTGTGACTACTGAGCGACCATGCTCTCGATGTGTTCCCTGTTTTGGAGGTCACCTTCAGAAGGATTGATGTTTTTGGGGTCGAGTCCGACAATGTTTAAGTCACGAGGTTTGTCAAGTATGAAGCGAAATGAAAGGGACGGGGTCTCTCGGGGACCCACACAGAGCTTTGAGAGCCGAGGAGTCTCATTAGCACTTGGTTGAATGAGGAGAGCCTCATCAGTCAGAGTTAACATGCTGGCTGCTAGGATAGCAAAGGCTGTAGCCACACAATCTCTACCAGATGTCAGTAGATATGCGTTCCATAAATCAGTGTTTCCCAAACTTTTTTTTCTGGGGACCCACTTTTCAAAAATGACAGACCATCGCGACCCATTTCACTTCAAATCTACCCTGCAACCACCAATATTGTTTTAGGCCACAGATTCTCCAACTTTTCTATGCCTTCCCCAACCATACATTGCTATAGGATCTAGATAGATAGATCCTGCTTTGAACACGGTTGTGTTGCATTTTGAGCACCATCAGCGTAAAAAGCTGACTACAAATGACTACTGAAAAGATACGTTTTAATGCATATCCGAGAGTTTGGGGAAATTCTCGCATGTTGCGCAGTCGTTATTCGTCAGCATAGTAAGCTGTTCCTGTATTTCTAAAAAAAATGTTGTAGGCTAGGCTACGTTGCGCTGTAGACAAATGGGTCCATAACACTGTGGACGTCAATTCCGATGTAAACAACAAATAACTCAAGTCGTTATATTGTATTGTTGTATTATATTATATTGTATAGTCGTTATATCAGAACAAGAGGCTTTTGCGCAATAGCCGGAAGAATGCACCTTTACTTTGGAGTTAGCGAGGTAGAAAACGAGAGGAATAGTGTTTAAAATGTCCATTTAAATTGTAGCCTAATATAATGCACTGTGCATTTTAAATCAGAAATAAGAATGTGAGGAGGTTGCTATTAACTTTAAAGATTGCATCCACAATCGAACCTATCTACATGCAAATTGAATGGCCTTATGTCCGGTCTATGGATGTCTGCTTTAGTTGACAGTACGGTCACTAGATTTTAATCAGTAAAGTTGAGGAGCTGGTATCTGATAATGTTCGTGCAAATAGGCGGATTCATGTCCCTTGTAGTTTGCAACTGCGAGGTACATGGCAGGCGCCCCACAGAACGGTTTAATTTTGAGAGGTAGATCTCCATGCTCTGGCACCCCCTCTGCGATGCGTTCGTCCCCCAGTTTCATGCGCCAGTTGCATGGGCTTTTATGACAAAACCGTGACTGTGACTTGTAGTTAACAATCTACATCCTAATAGAAAACTGTTAGCTTTCCTGGTATCAAATGACAAATGGTATCAGTTAGGCCTATAACACAACATAAATTGTGCTGGCGACCCAAATAAAATCTCCTACGACCCACCCGTGGGTCGCGACCCAGACTTTGGGAAACACTGCCATAGATCACTCAGGCGCCAGGCTCGATGACGTATAACTTTGTAATGATTCAGTGTCCATACGTACTACTCACCAGCTCTTCTACATCTCTGATGGCCCGTCGCAGGTTTACCTTGGAGCCCCTCCTGCCCAAGAAAGTGCACTGCAAATCCCAGGACAAGCTGGACCGCGACGAGCCCGAGAGAGAGCGCAAGGACAAGGAGAAGAAGAAGGAGAAGAGGAACAGCAAGCACCAGGAGATCTTTGACAAGGAGCTCAAGGCCACCGAGATCCCCATGCAGCCTTCTGAGACCGTCATACTCTCAGAGATGGTGAGAGGCACACACACACACACACACACACACACACTCTCTCTCTCTCTCTCTCTCTCTCTCTCTCTCTCTCTCTCTCTCTCTCTCTCTCTCTTTTACATACAGTATGTCAAACTTTCGCCTCACACATTCATCAAAATGCAAATGCAGAAACAGTCACAAGTGTATTCTTCTCATGCATATTCATGTATATAATGACTTATTCCTGGCATACTCTCACATACAGTATGTTAATTGAACGGATAGATCTAGCCACATATAGAAACCTTTCCTTTCTCTGGATGGTTGTACTCGAATAATAAGACATGCTGTGCAGGTTAAGCCAGAGCCCTAGTGGGCACAGCTCTGGTCAAAGGCAGGCGGGCCCTTTGGAGAGAGTAGTGGACGCCTCTTATGTGACGGCTGTAAGCAACCGTTCCTGGACGGACGTGTTCTGGTCTGGCTTTGCCTGCCTCTGTGTCATGACTGATGAAGGTGCTGCCCAGTCCTTTCCGAGCGCTCCTTGTGAAGTGGCACTGCTGGACAGTGTGGATTTTATGCCATCTAGTATTTCAGCACTACTGTGTCAGCTCCCGTCTCCATTCTCCAGCAAAATTGACCAGGTCTGAAAATCAATTGTGCTTTCATTGAGAGCGCGCGGGGGAATGGAGCGGTCCTATCTTTGGCTTTTGGTTGGCTTTTATGTATTTTCAAAAGCGGCCTAATATTTGTGGAGAGATCATCGCCCACGTGTTTGCGGAGGATGAACTAGCCTCTTGAGGATCGGAAAGCAATTTCCCCCTGTAGTGGCCCTCCAGTGCTGTGTTGTGATGTGGCTCATGGGGAATGTATTAGTTCTCAAAAATAGCCCATTTGGATGATGACTCTTGGCACAACTGCTGGGTCATGTTCCTTGAGTGACTGCTGATCACCGTTGTTCCTTCACTTATTTCTACTAATGAACCCATTTCAAAAAGCTCTTTTCCACTCAAAATAACAGAGTTAGGTTTTAATAGGTTTTTAACACCATGAAATGCTATCTTGTACTGATATGTACTTCACACATTCAAATGTCTGAATCACAAATTTTGAGCTAGAATTATAATTGCAATTTTAAGACATAGAATTATGATTGCAATAATAATTGAAATATTTCCTCACAAGAATGAGAAAATAAATCTAGAAGAACTTGCAACAGCACCAACATTTCCTTGACGACGCCTTTGGTGCACAGTTTGTAGCCAGATATGAACTACTGAGGGTAGCTGGTTAGTTAGCCAGTATAGTTGACCACCTAGTAGCCATCAGTTTATGGAACTGTGTGGGGGGTAGGGGGGCAGCAAACTAAAATGCCACAACTATAATTTTGAACTACCTGAAATGCCATCTTCTCCTATGATTTTTAAAGTGTGCCCCCACTTAGAATTGTCTGTCTAAATCACATTATCCAAGTTTGGCATTTTGATTCTAATGCTTCCAATCAGCAACACACTCACATATACACATGCCCCCCACTCCCTGCTTCTGTCCCTGTGCTAATGTGTTCACATGCACACTAACCCTCCCCCTCTCTTCCTCCTCATCTCTCTCACTCTCTCTCTCTCTCTCTCTCTCTCTCTCTCTCTCTCTCTCTTTCTCTCTCTCTCTCTCTCTCTCTCTCTCTCTCTCTCTCTCTCTCTCTCTCTCTCTCTCTCTCTCTCTCTCTCTCTCTCTCTGTTCTCCTCTCAGATCAGTCCACTAAGGCCCCAGAGGCCCAAGAGCCAGGTGATCAACCTGTTGGGCCCCGACCGTCGCCTCTCTGTGTCCCCTGGTCCCCCGACATCCTCAGCCGCGGCAGCAGGGGCCCCTCCTCCCATCACCCCCAGGGCCAAGCTGTCCTTCAGCCTCCTCTCAGGCTCCAGTGAGTACCCCCATCAGCGCCGCTCGTTGACCGCATCGACGGAGACATTGATTAGCTCAGCCGTGACCCCACCGTAGCGCCCTGCGCCTAGCCCAGAATTGGCTAACATTTTCTAAGACACCCGCTGCATGACAAGTTAATGACCTGTCTTTGAAAAGGAGAATCACAGATGGCAACGTATTGCTTCCATCTCGGAGTGGTAATTTCAGCCCATTTGTGAACAGCAGCAGCGCTCTAATGAAAATGGCTGTCAATGTTGTTCCTGGACAAGGTGCACAATGACAGATTCTACGCAGCGACTCTCTGACCTGAATCTGTCCAGCCGAGCTTGTCATATATTGAATTAAACATTAAATATTACACATTGCCCAGACCTGTTCTCTGTCTCCTGTAAGCATCTCTGGTTAACATACTCAGCTTCAGACCCCTAACCAAGCTTGAACATCAGCTCTATTTGATGTGTGTTGGGTGGAAGAAATTCACTCCTTGTAGTTAATTTTTGCAGCGTTCAGTCAGTGAAACAAGAGCTCCTCTCGTCCTGCACCTTCTCTCTCTATTTTGTTGATTTATCCCTCCATCTTTGCATCATTCCATGACAGGCAGCCTCTTATTTCATCAACCCACGACCTCCCTGTCGCAGACCCCCCCTCCCCCCCCCCCTCCCACCCTCCAACCCTTGAAGGTTGTAGCCGTTACACAGCGGTGTCATCAGCTGCTGCGTCTCCTGAGTTAGCCTGCGGTCCAAACAGGCTGCAGAGAGGATCAGACAACACCCAGACTGTTCCCACGGTGACGTGCACTCTGAGCGCGGCCCGTTTGAAGTTGAGGGGGCGGGGTGTTGGGGTTGGGGTCTGCTAGCTTGATGGAGGAGACATTACATCAGGACTGACAAACAGGATTTGAGGTGATTGCAATTTCTAACCCTCTGTCTTTGTGCCGTTGATTGACAGATCTGGAGCTGAACGGGACAGGCTGCGCAGAGAAAGGGGAAGTCCCGCCCCCGCTGCCGATGAAGGGCAGCATGGCCGACTACGGGAACCTGATGGACAACCCAGAGCTGGCCAGCCCCACCACACCTCCCCCTCCCCCACCACATCTGAGGGTATGGACTCCAGTCTCACACAGACACATTTCCCCCATCAGCCATTGCATGAAAGAGTTTAGATGTGTGTTTATATGTGTGTTTGTGTGAGTACTTGTGTGATTTTATGTGTATACTTGTAAATGGGTGTGGTTTGTATGCATGCAGATGAGTTTGTGTGAGATTGTGTGTGTGCTGGGGTGTGTGGGAATGTGTGTGCATTATGCGAGTGTGTGTTCATGAGACTTTGTATGGCACACTGCTCTCAGCGTGCGTGTGGGTCCAACATGGCTCCCCAGGCCGTTATTGATGTGCGCTTTACAGCATGCGCTCAGCGGCACGGGCTGATGGATGACACGATTACTCCACCTCCCCATCCATCCCCAGCCCCCCCTCTCCCCCCTCGTCTGGTGCTGTCCTCATAGGGGCTCTCTCCTCCATCTCTCCATCACTCCTGCTCTCCTCTCCGCTCCACTCCTCTCCTCTACTCACCTGTCCACTTTGCCACCTTCATTCCCCATCCCCCATTCTCTCTTTCTCTCTCTCTCCCCCTCTCTCTCTATCTCTCTCTCTCTCTCTCTTTCTCTCTCTCTTTCTCTCTCTCTCCTATCTCTCTCTCTCTCTTTCACTCTCTCTCTTTCTCTCTCTCTCCTCTCTCTCTCCCTCTCTCCAGTCCCTCCTCTGTGATCGGCCCTTCACTAATCTTGTTTATCCACTAGTGCGTGTCACAGACAGCTAGTAAAATGGAGTCCTGTGCAGATAACTGGCACAGCGAGGTGACAGTGATTTACTGGGAGCAGATGCTCTCACAATAGAGTGACAGCAGCACCCTCTCACCAGGACTGTGCGTATACACACACACACACACACACACAGAGCCTAGATGGTGTGTATTAGTGTTTCATGCGCACCGCCTGAGCCATTGATCATGTGTTAATCAATGACATTGAGCTGTGAGCATTGAGGTGTGTCATCAGAAGTTTGAGAGAGAAAGAGCGCAGTCTCTCCTCCCCTGAGGCATGCGAAAGCAGCAGGGGGGCATGAGAGCAAGTTGAAGGTGAACACTTCCGCACCCACACCCCTGCCACCTTATCAAACTTCAACGCCGCACCACAGCAAAGTTCTCTGATAAGAAGAGAATGGCAGTGACGGAGACAGACTCCGACGCGCCGCACGCTACCTTCCGGAAAGCTCTCCTACCTGTCCTTGATAGTCATCATTAAAGCGCCGAGGTATCAGCTTACAAACCTGAGCCATGAAGGGGGATTACAGAGAATCTATGAGTGCAGAGTCTGGAAGTATACGGTAAACGCATCAGGGAGAGATGGAGCGGCTGTGTTTGAGAATCCCAGTGGAACCCATCTGTTTGGAGTGTGTGCATTAAAGGGGTTAGCATCTGGGTTGGGTACATTATTTGTCAGTTATTGATTTTTTTTTTATTTCCTTCTTCTTCCTCTTGTTCTTCTTCTTGTTCTTCTTCCTCTTCCTCTTCTTCTCTCACTTTGTGTTCTCAGCATCTGCCACCCCCCCTGCCGAGCAAGACTCCTCCTCCCCCGCCACCGAAGACGACAAGGAAGCAGGCCTCCATCGATTCTGGAATCGTACAATAAGAGGCAACATTAACCTGCCAGGAGGAACAAAGCGATTAGAACTGATCTGAACTGAACAAACATTGAAACCCCCCCTCCCCCCCTCCCCCAAAGACTGAATTGAAATTGTGTATTAGTGTTTTAAATGTAGAACCCCCCCCCTTCCCCCAGTTTTGGCAAAGCTGAATACCTCGTGAAGGTCTGCATCTGCGATCGCTGCTCTCTGCTAGGAGTCTGTGCACTCCACTAGGGAAGCTGTGCAAATGATTAATCAAGCCCTGGAGTGAGCTGTCAGCAGTGGACAGACTTCCTCCTGTACTTCTCCAGGTAACCTCCACAACAGTGTTTTATGAAATGCTTTCTCTTTTTTTCTGATGAGTACATTCTGACCAAGCAACCAATGGCCAACACGGACCACTTTCAGGAAACTGAGGTTTGATTGCTTTATTTTGCAGCGTTTTTATAAGGGTAGTTTTCTCCATATAGCCACACTGTTCTCAGTGTATCACACTGTACAGAGTTTTTTTGTATATATAAATATATATATATGATTTTATTTTTTATTGTTCTTTTCTTTCTTTGAAAAGTGAATTCATGATGACTTTTATTAACATGACATTAACTGGCATTTTACTCCAAAAAAGGGCTTGTAGGTTTTCCAATGACAGGGACTGTAAAGGACCGTATGTAAATGACCTTGTGATGGATTCTTTTTTTTTTTTTTTTTTGTTTGAGAGAGTGTAAACAACTAACTCTCCACCATACTATCATTGTATAGAATTTTGTCATACATTGCTGTAACCATAGATTCCAGTAACATCAAAAATGTTCCAAAATTCACTACTGACTTTGAAATAAACTCTCTAAATGTATGTATTTTTAAATTGGTGGTGTGATTCCATGTCTCTGTGACTTGTCAGAGTCGAGTAAATCAATGCAGATGTAGCTCTTACATGTCGGGTACTCAGACATACTGGGCCTTATCTGGCTCCCAGGTCTGCGGATGTGGCTCAGGCTTGGAGGGAGAGGAAACATGGGTGTCTGCAGGGCTCCTCTGACTGCCATCCTCTCCCCCATCGTACTGTATAGGAATTAGTCAGGCCCTTCATTAAGTCAAGTCAAGTCAGATTTATTTGTATAGCGCATTTAACATGCACAGAGTGCAACCCAAAGCGCTCCACATATAAGACATTGTCATTGACAAAGACTAACAAACACAAAAGATGCCGGACGGAGCGCCGTAGTCGCCAGCGTACCCGTGACACCAAGACATACAAGTCATACAACAAACAAATCATACAACAAACAAATTAATAAATAAAATAATTAAAAATTTAAAATAAAATTAGTCCAATTTCCAACCGGCTGAAAATGCCCAAGGGCAAAGATGACCCGCGTGAAAACTGCGCACAGCTGTGTCTTCACGATGCAACACCAACAAAGTTCTTTATAACTGACCAACCCGGAGAATTCACTGGCAGTCTGGAGAGCACTGGAAGGACTAAGTGGCTGGAGAGCCAGGAATGGGGCTCATTTGAATCAGTTGGCCTCTGATAGCAAGGCTTCAACAAGCCGATCAGCTGAAAATAGAAGAAAAAAACAAGCAAGTTTAGATACTTCTGCTGTTATGTTGTTTATCGAACATTCGGTCTACCATTCTGGTGTGTCCATACTACAACAGTGGACTTAACGTTAACACTCTCACCACAAAATGCAGACACCACTGTTTGTGTGTGTGTGTGTGTGTGTGTGTGTGTGTGTTTGCAGGTGTATGTGTGTGAGAGAGTGTATTTGTTAGCCCATGTGTCTGTATTTGTCATTCTCACAGGGTTGTCTCTTAGCAGGCAGAGGATAGCTGGACCTCATTAAATTCCTTGGCAGAGCAAGAGGAGTCAGGGGACAGTGGACTCCACAAAAGCACAGATATTAATGGGAGAGAAATGAGCAATTACCGCGTGGCCCCCAGTGGGATGGAAGAGTCCGGAAAAAAACGGCGGCACTGAGCACAGCACAAAGACCTGGATGGGATCGCTCATTCCCATAGTGTGAGGGAATTATAGCACAAATTTAGCTCTGAGAAGGCCTTTTTGAAATGCTAAAAGAAAGGAGGAAATGGATACGTTACGGCTCTGTTCTCCGTTACGAGCATGTCTCAGCCCTGCCAGATCTGGAGCATTTCCTCCCTCTCTGATAGGAAGGTGTAGGATACTAACACAATCAGTGTAGCCTGCAGCTAGTGAATCTGTGAAATATGAAACTGAGTCAATCAATGCAGTACTCAGTCAGCAATGTTCCCTTCAGAAATGGTATGATAGATAGATAGATAGATAGACATAGATAGATAGATAGAAAGATAGAAAAGGAAAAAATAATCTTTCATTTGCTATAATGGTTGTACTCACACTTGAGTGTTTGTCCATTAAGCATGAAATTCTGAGAATATCTGCAAAATGTAATTTAACATTTAGTAACAAGAGCTAGAGGTGACGGTAACTCTAAGCCTGTTTACTTTGATGTGATGTCTGCGGCTTTCTTGACATGGCTCTTTTGAAGGCATTTGGAAATAAGGACTAAGCTATAAAAAAACTGCTTTCCTCCAGGTTGGTAAAGGTGTGAAGTGCACCATGTGTGCCAGGTTGAATATTTAAGAAGTTTGTGTATTTTCTTTAAGTTAATTCAACTGTGCCATATTAAAACACTGTTATCAGTTTGGTGGCAGCGTCACATTTAATTCACCAGTTTAATAAACTCCATTCTGCTCGCTATCTTGGTGTCTCAGTAGAATACACAATAACAATGAAACGGAGCTATGAAATGACTGCAGTTCATGATCACAACTCCCATGTCCTATCTAGGACACTTTGGTTGAAGCGTGACACCCCATCTTCAAAGTAAATAAAGCTGTTGAGCAGACCAAAGTTGACGAGGGACCAGGTGATGACATGCTGTTAAGGTGGCACTCAGGTATGAGGTATGTGGTGTCTTCTCTCCCCTTTCATCTTGACACTGGTGATGTTTACAGATGCAACCCCTTCCTCATTTCTCCAACCAAGCCTCACTGTATTTGATTGTCCGTTCTGCTGGTTACAGCACATTGTCTTTGCTAATGTTCTAATATGTAATCATGTGCTAAATGTTCTCTTATGTTTAGGCATGAGACTGGTGGCCATGCAGGTTTGTATTCCTCTCTCTCTGTGCAGGTTTTCACTAGCAAGCTCTCTTCTTGCTCCTCACTTCAGCATGTGCCTGAGCAGGGAGTTGTAGCAGCAGGCCCACTAGATTCTGCCCTCACCCCAGGGATTGCCATTTAGATGCTCTTAGACTTAGGCTGTTGCTATGCAATTTCTGAATTGTTTGACCCCCCCCCCCCCCATCATCTCATCTCTCTACCCTCCCTTGCCTTCCCCTCCTGTCTTTACTATGAGACAGTGCCACTTTATCTGTCCACTACAGGCACTAGTTTAAAGCTGAGTATTTCTAAGGGATCATTTTTGTATTATTTAGTAATAATAAATATTAAGTAAATTAAATAATAAGTATTGTTTGTATGTTATAAGAAAAAACAATTGTTGTGACAAATCCCTTTTGCCTTCTGCAGCCTTATTACCAAATAGAGTAGCGTTCTAGGCTGGGGCCTTCTGTATGGAAATGATTAAATTCCTTTAAATGCACTCATTCCAGCAGGTAGCATGACACAATATCCTAACATTTCACTTGATGCTAAGTAATTCATCAGCTCCATTGTGTGTTGACACCAAGTCATTTCCAGCTTATTTACAGTTGAAGGGGATCAGCTAACAGCCGTCTTATTCCCTGTGTTCCGCAGGCCTCCACACTACGGGCCTGCCATGTTGACACAAGCTTGTTTGTCTTCCGATACTAATGGCAGAGAGTCCAGCGAGAGCTAATGGAGTTTGGAAGCTCGGCGGCTCGCCTTTGGCTATGGGTAAATACTGCCAGCCCAGTAAATCTGGCCTTTATTGGGGCCCTTCTCCAGAAGAGGATTTTGCCATGGCAAAGGTTGACTGAAATAAAGTCTGCGGGCCACAGTGGAGATGTGAGGCAGTCGACAGCGTCTGCTTTTTGCCATCTTGATTTGTCTTTTGTTGCCCAATAGACTGATGTTAACATCCCAACGCAGACATGGTGACCGCCCCTGGCCACCGTGATGACTGATTCGTGAGGAGCCCCTTTTCAATGGAGCGCAGGAAAAATAGCTAGACACCATGGGAGAATGACTTCTCGGGCATGGTAGGCCATTTTATTTTCACATCATCATATATTTCTTGGTTTGTGTGTGTGTGTGTGTGTAGACCACTGCCTGGAAGCAGTTCTCCTTGCAATATGTGGCCATTTCTTTGATGATGACACATTTGCCTCACATCTGCTTTATTTCACAAACAGCACATGACTAATGATGCTCTCTGCTGCACTGTAAAGGTTCACGCACGCACACTCTCCTGCCATATCCCTGTTACGAACATGCGTGTATAGTGGATGACGCACGGATTTCTCTAATGTGCATGTAGCTTTGCCACGGTTATTAATCACAAGGCATAATTCAATTGAAAAAGACATTGTGCCATATGTGATGGAGAGTGTACGTGTTCGGTGTGTAATGGCTGCACATCAAGCACACAAAATGGTTAGTCTGATGGGGGACCCAGAAAAAGGCTCTCTGTTGACACTGAGGTAGAAAACGGCCCTCCTCCTATGGGTCTGCTCTGCTCATAACACTGATAAAGATCCTCAGCAGATTCTCATTGCTGATGCTCACTCATTTCTGAGAATCAAACTGCGATTGTGACTGTAATGTTACACTGATATACTCAGCCAGCCCTGGTCAGGAGCTAAATTGATTCCAGCTCTGGCAATGATTGCACACATCACTCCCCCAGCAATTTCAAGCTGCCAATTATTTAAGAATACTTTAGGCGAGATCAATTGAAAGCACAGGGAAAAGAGAAAAGAGAAAAGGCACTGTTTTTCCTGGAGCCATCATCATGTTGTGGGCCATGTCTAGACTGCAATCAGATCAGTTTGATTTGGTGTCATATTATAATGCTTTCACACTGTAATAACTGGTCGCCAGGTCTCATTCATGACTCATAGCAGGACGAATAAGAATGCATTCAGTACAAATGAGTAAATTACAAATATTTCTCTTAAAGGGCTTTAGAGGCTAGCCCAAATTGACCACGGCCACAAAATTTCAGGTCGGGAATTTCGTTCTGGACTTCTATGCCCGTTTGAAAACTGTGTACACCAATTAAATTGTCTGGGCGGGCTTTATGCGATGATGGACAGATGAGCAACGGTGCCTAGTTACTCATGGCTCCTCAGGCGCTTCGAATGATTTTGTTCGTTGAAGGCTGTTGAAGGCTGTCGCTAGAGAAGCTAGACGTTTAGATTTAGCTATATTGTCTGTTATAAAAGATATTGACAGCACAATAATAAAAAAAAAAACTGAAAACAATCAATTAAGGCATTTCAAGGCAATGATAAGGAATGTCTCTCCTCATGTTTATAAATATAGTGTTGATGTGAAATTCGATTGATTCTGATTGGCTGTCAGCTTTTTTTTATCTTAAAATCGCTTTGAAAGTGATCCCTAATGATATCAATCTTCATGTCAATTCTTGTTATAGTATGCAGTGTGGACAGTCATTCATATTAAGTAAAGAAATGATTGCCATTATTGTTATGGAGCGGTTCAGTATTGAAACCTAACTTCTAACCTAACTGCTATTCTGTCTTAACTTGGATAGGTTGTGTTCACAGGAGAACTAGAAGCGGCTGCCTCACAGAGGAATCATTCTCCTTACACCCAGCTTCTGCAGGCAGGAGCAGATTCCTCATCATGTCACATGGTGTAGAGAAAGCCGTCCATCCTAGACAGCCTTTATTACAGATTAACACCCCCAGCCAATTCCAACATGTTCAGAGAGAGAGAGAGAGAGTGTGTGTGTGTGTGTGTGTGTGTGTGTGTATGTGTGTGAGTGATCTGGAGAGAAAGTGAGAAATGGGATCATCAGAAGCACCATGTCATTGAGCTTTGGTTCTAGTTGTTTGAAAGGGGGGACAGAATCAAAGGCTGAGTACACTGTAAATGGATGTGATTAATGCCCTCAGGACATGACCAGAGAGTTCCTTCATGTAATCACACACTTCTGTGCACTATATCCACGTTCTAGATTCCAGTTCTTGCTATGTTTTTCACTTGAACACATTCCAAATAAAGCATGCATTAGAGCCTGATCACTTAGAATATGCCCATATACAGTATTTTATAATCATAAGATGATCAATGGACTGAGTTATTGATTGATTGTTTGATTCTTTTTTGATTGATTGGCTTAAGTGCCAGTTACACATGTTGGGTGAGGTTTTCCGAGGCGTGTTCGTCAGACAGAGTTTTAGTGACAGTGCTGAAGAGGTGTGTGTCAGAAAATCAAGGAAGGCTGTGAAATCATGCACCTTTGGAGGCTTTTGTTTACCTTTTATGAGACACTCAGGATGTTCAACAAGATGGGTTTTTTTGTTGTTTTTTTCAGCTCTAAATAAGCCCCGATGCGATTTCTCTGACATTCCGCTGGCAGATGATTCATGGCTTAGTTGGCAGGTTATGGCTTAAGGGCGTAACCTATGGAAATCTGTTCGATTTTTTTAAAATGAAATTGAATGTATATAGGTGTATGATAGATGTCTGTCATTTTAGGGTTTGGTCGTCTTTGCGGCATGTTTGATGAATATACAGTACGTACGTGTTTTCTCCTGGGAGCACATGCTTAATCTCTTTGGTACAATTAACTCAAAGCCGCTGATCCCTTGGGGATTTCCATTTTCTTTACTGAAGTGCTTTGTTGAGCTTTAGATAAAGCTTGCAAACGGAGAGAGAAAGCAGCCATCAATTATTCAAGTGTTCTGCAGTGACTTTCTGACTTGTTTTAAGGAACGCGTCTCTGATATCAACAGAGCATCTTCTCTCTGTTCTCTCCTGCTTATGGTGCTGACAGCACAACACTGCAAATAATATGAGTGCCAAGACTTTCATCTCTGCAATTGTGTGGATTGCAGTTGCAGTGTGTGTGGAGTTGTTTGGCAAAATAAATATGAATCTTAAGTCACCTACCTAAGCTGAAACTGGTTGAATACAACAATCAGCTCATGTCTGCTTTGTTAGTTTCCTGCCACCAGTTTACTCGTTTCCCTGATTGTTAAACATTTTCATTTTAAATCAGTGATTTGATCACCTTAATGAAGGGAACATGTTCAATGCACATCTGTATTCATAATAGAGAATTTGGGGGGAAAAATTAAGTACCGCTAGTGGAATGTTGTGGCGGCAATGATAGATGAAATCCAACAAACCTTACAGTTCCAGTGCATTTCTGTATATGTGGTAACAAACCTTACAGTTTCAGTGCATTTCTGTATGTGTGGTGACAAAAACACAGGAAGATCGAAGTTTGTTTATTTTGCATGGACACACCTGGTAGAAAAAGGCATAGCAATATTCAGCATATTTTGTGTACTCAACAGTGAAAAGGTCTAAACTCACTTTGTTGTTGCTTGCTGTCAACATCTCAAATCTGTTTTCCCAAGGACATTCTGAAGAGGTGTTGAAATGATTTTATGTTATAATTCAACCACCCACCTTTGCTATTCATACTTTTATTTTGCATCAAATGAATTTTGGAAATTCAAATAGTCTATGTGACAAATAGAATTGTTTTTCAATATATTGCAGTTATTTATGTCAGCTTAGCTCGTTCTCCTAATTGAAATGGCTTCTGAAATGATGTCCATATTGCTTGACAGTGAATAGACCCTTGAGAATTTCAGCCTCAGTTTTCCGTTTCATTTGATGGTTGTTTTAGGCATGACTGTCATTATCACACTGTTTGGCCTAAATAACACCTGGGTTACACACCTACACCGGGTGCGCAACTGAAGCACTCCATTTGCGGAGCGTAACAATTATTTTAGAAGACATCTAACATACTCGCTGCCGTCACGTCTAGTGTAGCCTGTTCAATTGACTTTAGTGGAAGCTAATTGTTTGTAGCAGACACAATGTGAATGGAACGCTTCAGTTACGTGCCCGGTGTAGCCTCCCTCATAGATATATAGCCTATACGTAGATACCGTATTATATATCTATGGCCTCCCTGTTACAAGCATCATAGCATTCTTTTAGATTACTTTACTATTGTTCAGTGTTAAGTTCACTTTCACATGTTCGATGTTTTGTTTACTTGCTAATGACATAGTTTGACAGGTAAACTGGATACTCTGCAGTTAGGCCAATCTGCCCATTGATGGATAAGTCCAGGGTGGTTTATGCACAATTGTTTAGGGTACTAACAGAGAGGGGAAAGCTCAGATTTTTAACACAGAAACAGACCCTCCTCTTCCACTCTTGCAACATGTGGACCCCACCACCACCACCACCCTCATTAAACAAGAGCAGATGATGAGCATATCAAGAGTGATCGATCTGCAGCACTTCATGTTAACCTGATCGCCTAACTGATCGAGTGGATTTGTCCAATTGATCCCACATGCAAATAGCTCTGTGACTGTGACTGTGGTCTAGTCGGGGCTGCGGAGCTTGGTCACGCCACACAGACCTCCCTGGGGACATGAATTCTGGCCCATTGACTCTGTGTTTTAATTGCTAATCAATGGCTGTGTACCTTCAGTCTACACCAAAGACAAAGTGGCTGCCCCACCAGCGCAGCACAAAGTGGGTTGGGGGGCCGCTAATCTCTCCAGGGCCTTGTAGCACACACACTGCCTGGGCCTGACTTACACACAGTGCTACACTATAAATGAGCACGCGTGCATGTGAGAGTGATGCACGGCAGCAGAGGCGTGTAACGGTAGGGTTATTGTCTTATCAAGGCCAGCGCAGGCTCTGCATGCATCAGTGCTATGGCGCTTGGTCGCCGCATCTGCTTGATATTAAAGGCTGCTAACTGCAGGCTGTTTGAGAGGATTTCTTTGTGATTTGTGCTTCAGCTTTACGCCTCCTTTTTCAGCTCATACCAAAATGCATCCTTTAATTGAAACCATTCACCAGCGGCTCTGTGGCCGGGAGCGGTGAGCTGGGCAGTCTGTCGCTCTTCCTCTCACTCTCTCTCTCTCACTCTCTCACTCTCTCTCTCCCTCTCTCTCTCTCTCTCTCCCTCTCTCTCTCTCTCTCTCTCACTCTCTCTCTCTCTCACTCTCACTCTCTTTCTCCCTCTCTCTCTCTCTCTCTCTCTCACTCTCTCTCTCTCACTCTCTCTCTCCCTCTCTCTCTCTCCCTCTCTCTCCCTCCCTCTCTCCCTCTCTCCCTCCCTCTCTCCCTCTCTTTCCTGGAGAAATGTATTTACTGCGCGCGGCGTGAGCCGCTCCATCATGTGTCACGTGGTGAGGCCCTGCAATAATGTTGTGTATATATTCTGTTCCACTTGACACAGTTTCATTTGTTTGGCTGCTTAAAATGTGCTTGGCTCGCTTTAAATGCCCCTCTTGCATAATGAAAGAGAACGGCATCTCCATAAATCACTGGCCATGCGTTTAAATTCAATCAGCTCTGTTCTTAAGGCGCTCCTTTTCTCCTGCTGCACACCCCTGCACTTTCAGCATTAGTGGATATCAGTATGGGCTCTTTTCAGATCTATGTGCTGCTGTGACATGCTAACCCCATAAGTCCTGATTGAAATCCAGCACAAGCTAATCAGTATGTTAAATGTCCTCCGGGTGAATGAAACACTGTGAGACCATGGTGGATGGTGTCACTCTATTTGAAAGCCATGGCGCAGAGATGGGTTTGGCCATGGGGGCATTGCACGTCCTGCTAAAGCTTCGCCTAGCTCCACTGGTGTGCTTTCAAGGGAGGAGATTAACCATGTGTTTTCCAGTCATTAGTTTTCATTTTTATTTTCACAGAGACTTGTAAATGGATTATTATGGTGAACAGCACACCAAAACTGGCACTACATAGGTGACGCTCGGTGTGTGTGTGTGTGTGTGTGTGTGTGTGTGTGAAACAGAGAGAGAGATTGAGCAGAGACTTGGCAGATGTCCACGTCTGCTGTGCGTAGAGTCAGTTGACCATTTTCTGTGGGAGAGTTTTAAAAAAGAAAGAGCTCAAGCACACAGCTGGCGGCCGGCCAGGTCACAGGCAGCCTCTGAAGGTGACAGCCAGAGAAGAGATGTGAAAAGTGCTTGCTAATCCTGTAGCACTGAGCTTCCTCATCTCATGGATGGGGTCACTGCTGCCTCTGTCATAATTTGTGTGGCCGATGCACACACATATCGGTCTATTCACACACACACACACACACACACACAGTCCTACATCATGGAGATCTACTGTGGATGCTGTGTGAATCTGTCCCATGGTTTGCAATGCAAAGCAACAAAGCTCCTCATATCAGCATAATGCTCCAGTAACTGCAGTGCAGATGTACAGAGGGGGAAAACAACCTCTCAGTTGGTCACAATATGCGTCCTGCCTGCCAAGCCTCAAACCACACCAGATTGGATTTATGTCATCTCTGGAAAAAAGTTGCTTGCCCAGTATAATCTATTCATTTAATGTGGAAGACTTAAATATTTATTTAACCAGATCAATAAAAGACTGGCGACTATTCACTCATCTAAGCATAATGCACCGTTTTTATCTTTAATTAAATGAGTACACACATCCCTCAGAATTCATCCACGTACAAGTGCCTAATTCCCAGTGACCTACATTACCCTCTTGGAGTCGTAGAGCCCTCGGGTGATAAGAGCACAAGCAAGAGGGCTGCCAGCTGTAAGCGTTACCTTATCAATGCTAATGTATGGAGATGGCTGTAAGCGTTACCTTATCAATGCTAATGTATGGAGAAGGCTGAAATTTATATTTCAGCGAGACGTCCATGTTGTTTATTTTGCTGATGCATGTAATGTAACACATGGCTCTAACGTTTGCTGTTTGGTAGCAAACCCTATTATTGTCTCTGTTTACGCACTCTGTTCTCAGACTGGGCCCTCGTGATGGGTTGCTCTGGCAAGGTCCAGCAGTTCCTGAATCCAGAAGGTCATCTTGACACTAAATTCTGTTCAGTGTGCAACTGCCTTCATAAATATATTCCCTGGAAAGGTCACAGACGTTCCAGACCAACTTAAAAAAAAAAAAAAATATATATATATATATATATATATATATATATATATACACACATACACTAGGTTGCATCATCCGCCTCACTTTTTGAAAAAAAAATTGAAAATCAATCTTTCCCTAGGATAATTTTGTTCCATTAACCAAATAAAACTACCATGAGAAATTTTATTGAATTCTATTGATGTTTAGGTGGCCCACCGAGCCTCTGAAGTTTCCAACTAAAGACGTCCATAAAGCTAGGCTGTAAATATCCTTTTTTCTTAAATAACGGCAAAAATAATTGGTCTAGCCCTATAATGTCAATAGAAGTTGAATATAAATATGGACTTTTCGCATCATTTGGTGTGAGTCGTGTGTCTCTATTTTTATTACTTCCTGAGATATGGCAGTAGTGTACATTTTCGGGGAAGATGCAATAAATATTGCCTTTGCCAGGCATTTTCAATAAACAGGAAAGTAAACTATCAATAAAAGCTTGCTGTCACCCAATTTGAAGGCTGGAAAACAATATATGTGGTCAGCTAATGCCTTATCGAATGAACCAAATGAGGTCTGGCGGTCATTTTTCATAGACTCCAGAAATAACAAGTCCTCCTTGTTCTTCACCAAGCTTTCAGCGTTCTTTGGCCACAGAGCAAAAGTCTTGTCAGTTTTTTTCCATTTTCTAAAAGTTTCTCCAGTGTAGATGGGCTGGTCCGTCGTTTTCAGAGCTCAGAGTTTGGCATTTTCATCCAAATCAATGCCATTCATGCCATTTGGGGGCAGCCGTGGCCTACTGGTTAGGGCTTTGGGCTTGTAACCGAAGGGTGCCCACATCCACGTCTGAAGTGCCCTTGAGCAAGGCACCTAACCCCTCACTGCTCCCCGAGCGCTGCTGTAGCAGGCAGCTCACTGCGTCGGGAGTAGTGTGTGCTTCACCTCACTGTGTGTTCACTGTGTGCGAAGTGTGTTTCACTAATTCACAGATTGGGATAAATGCAGAGACCAAATTTCCCTCACAGGATCAAAAGAGTGTATATATACTTATACTTAAAAGTTTGATGATTTTTTCACAGGCTTTCCTTTCTGATATCAAAGGAATGTTGGCCTTTTTATAAAAGCTGGACTTCCCACTTTGTCTGGTTTTCTGATGAACCATCCGAAAGATACCACACGAAGAAACTGACAACTTGGAGACAGTTTGGAAGACGGGATCCAGTGATAATCGAGTCATCCTGAACAAAGCCACTGCCCAAACCAAATATCCAAGACGATTGTCTTATAGACAGAGTACATTTTGAAGACTGTGGATTGGCATTACTAATACACTCTCCACTAGAAGCCATGTTGCAAGAAAGTTCATGTAATCCTGTGTGATACAACTACTACTCTACACTAAACAAAATAGTCCCACGCATGCAGCCTATATCTGATTTGGAATTAAGAGATTTTTCTAACACCATAGCAACAACAGTTAAATTAAATGATTAATGACAAGTGTTACAATACACATTAAGGTGTTTTTCATCAAATAACTAGCCTAGAAATCTAGACGCACCCTAGCGGCGGCAAATTAATTTGCTCAGCCTGTACGTCTAGTATCGAACCATAGGAATTTCTATTGGCTTAACACCGTGGATGTTCTCCAATCACAGCGCTCTATTTCGTTAGAGAGTCTTAAGGCGGGCTTAGCAGGATAACGACATCCTGCGACGGTGAACAAGGAAGGTGGCTATGGCGAACGAAGAGCGGTTGGCGTCAACTTTGGAGGAGTTGGACTTGTGCTTTTCTTTGAAAGTAGAGCAACACAATGCACTTAAGTCATTCCTTTCGAAGAAGGATGTATTTGCCGTTTTGCCGACCGGATACGGATATGGTCGTAGCGCTGGCCTATTGCATGCCTAGGCAGTTTGAAAGACAATTCTCTGCCCGCCCCTTGGATTAAGCAGGTGAATGATTCGATTCCAGACTATACATTTCAATGATATAGGATGGCCCGCCAGGCTATCAAATAACATTATTCAAAATAGAAAAAAAAACATAAAGAAACCCAATGTTTATCAAACCCAATGTTTATCCAATGAGCTGTGTGCTTTATGCCCTTAATACAGTTATTATTCAAATAACTGCGAGGTGATTTCCTGAATTTGGCAACAATTTCGACCATTCATAAAGGTTGATGGTGGGCCACCTAAATATTATCCAATTTACTTCAAAATTTACCAGGAATGTTTTTTCGATTATTGGAACATAATAAGCATAGGGACAGATTAATTTGCATATGTCAAGGCGGATGATGCACCCTAACATACACATATACATATCTTACCATCTTACCAGGGTGATGTGACAGACAGCTAGAAAGTACGTTAGATCACACAAAAAGAGCTGACATTGCAGGCTTAATGTTAAGAAAGGCCAGTTAAGTTGAGGTGTTCCCATTGAGTCCAGCCCTGATGGAAGCTCCACTGCTCCAGTGTGTTCTGTATTGATTGCCTTTACTTTTGCCTGCTGATGGATTCTGCTCTTATTATTTTTGCTAAGCATCCAAAAGGGTCACTGGAAAGCTGGCTGTTCTGCAATCAGAGGGTCATTTTCACACATCACACTGAAAGCCTATCTCCCCAAGCTTACCAAAGGCTTTGGTAGAATTTCTTTTATGTCTTGACCCTCTTGATAGTGTGAATGTTGAGAATTCATTTGAAGTGCTTGTCGAGATGGAGGTCAAAACTGTTATTATGACTGGGAATGACACCCGTGTCTGAAGATGCAACCCAGACATGCACCTGCTCAAATAGAGGTGGGCAGAGTTGTAATAGGATGTTATCCACAGTGACCTACATATATCAATAAACAATACATTAACATAAACAGTACATTAACATTCACATAGTTAAAGGAAGACATAGAATGGAAAACTGTTTTTACTGATTTGTTATGGGAAGGATGCAGAATTCTGACAAATCCAGTCAAAATGCAGGATTCAGATAGATAGATAGATACTTTCTATATCCCCAAGGGGAAATTCAAGACTCCAAGATTCCAACAGCCGAACAACAACAACAACTTTGATATAGCGCTTTTCAAGACACCCAAATCGCTTCACAGTGAATGGGGAACCTCACTAACCACCACCAATGTGTATCAGAATGCAGAATGCAGGATTCTGACAGCCATTTAGAATGCAGGATTCCAACAGCCAATCAGAATGCAGGATTCCAACAGCCAGACTCTTGACTGTGACCTCTTAGGGCCCTGTCGTGCACCCGGTGCAAAGTGTGACGCAAGGCTTATTCTTATCTTCCACTCAATAAAGTGAGGAATTAACTGTGTAGAACTGTTTTGTCATCGACTATGAGACCACAGTAAAGTTAATTTCACTTTGCCTATGAGTTCAAATATTAGGCGAGTGCAGATGCATGTAGGCCAGTGGTTACCAAACTTTTTCTTCCGAGGGCCAGCTCACTATGCCTGGCTCTAAGAGAGGGCCAGAGACTTGGAGTATATTAGTAACCATAAATAGCTTTGTGCTGTGAACAACAGCAGTCTACCTTAGTTGAATATTCCATTACATTTAATCATAGGCTACTGCATTTTAATACCATTGTTAGCTGTGTTTATGTTGCAATCATGCCATATCAGTGTAAAATGAATAATACGAATAAAAAAAATAGCATTCCCAAAAGTATTAGCAGGGAGTCCCAAAAGTGTATTTTATTCAAAATGTGTGAACTCTGAACTCTGTGTCTGCATACACAGCTCAAGTTGTGAACAAGCAATATCCTACAAATAATTTGAAGTTCTCAAACTATGAGAGTTTTATGAAATGCTGGCAAAAACATCTGAAATGACCACTTTCACTCACCTGATGAGAACTTTGTGAATTTGTATGAACATTTGAATGAGTGAATAAAAAATAGAATAATTATCCCAGAAAGTCCCAGAAATATGACTTGAATAGAAGTTAGTTAGTTATTAACAATTAATTGATAAACTTGTATAATACTTTGAGCACTGATGCAGTCAGCATAGGCCTCTTACATTGTTTGCCGTTTTCGATGGCAAACGCGAAACACCGTCAAAACAACCACCAGTGGACAAAAAGAGTATTACATATGTACTGTTAAGACTCGCCATAGAGAATGAATGGGGGAAATTACGGAGGTTATAGTTTGACGATGTCGTACTCCCATGCGGGCCAGATGCTATATACCACGGACATGTTTTGGGGGGCCACCCGAAATGAGGTGGCGGGCCGTAGTTTGGGGAACACTGATGTAGGCTATACTCTGCTGGTCACAAACAGGTTTTAGTAAAGCAAGCAGTGGAATCCATGATCCATATGGTCTCGCGTGCAAGCAGATCAGATTATTTCAAATGCGCCGCCGATTGGCTGTTTGAAGTTGCGCTGCTTGCTGTTGAATGATGTCAGATGTCATTCTCATTGGTTTAAAGGATGTTAGGCCCAAAACACACCGATGACTGATAAAGAAACATAAGAACAACCTTTTTGCACCCGGCGCCCAGCGTTTGATCACAAAATCACGCCATTAAATTAGTGAATATGGACTGGCCACGCCTTTAATGTCTATAAACTTTGCGCCTATGACCATCCGTTTCTGATCGCCAAGATAGGGCCCTTATATTGTTGATGGAAAGCCAACATACAGTAGCAAGGTGCGGATCCAGTAAGTGTCCTATAGGCCAGAGCGAGGGATCTGAATTTAAATCTGGCTGCTATAGGAAGCCAGATTTAATTTGTATTTAAAATTGTTCTGAGCCTCAACTCTACACTTTGGGTCAACCCTGTTGTGTAAAATGTGCTATATAAATAAATTGACTTGATTTGACTTGACTTAGCTCCCCTGACGAAAGCACTAAGATGACAGGTGCCTAGAGAAACAGGAGAAAGCTACTTTTTAACAGGAGGAAACCTTATAAGATGTGTGGAAGCAGAGTAGACATCGCAAAGAACAGGCAGTCGTAAGCAGAGGTTTTGTGTGAGTGCAGCAGTAAAGGAATCTAAAGTAGGAGGAGAGGAGAGACAAAGTGAGTGGACGGAGCTGTGTTGCCGTATATGAGTAGATGTTCTGGTGATGAAGAACACTTTGATCACTAACTTCTGCATTTGCAGGCAAAGGGTCCTACTGAATGGGATAGAAGAGAGACAGGTTGGTAAACAGAATATCAAACAGAAGAAATGACTTCACATGCATATTGCAGTGTATTCAGTGCACTTCCTAACAATCTAACATAACATGAAGTTTGATTTACGATGAATGACATGCCACAGGCTATCTAGACACAAGGAACAAAGGTTAGGGTAAGGGTCAATTTAAGGCCCCCAGAGAATATAATAATAATAACATTTATTTATATAGCACTATTCTTTAGAATGACAAGTAATGTAGCCAGTTCATCAATATCAACAACATAGCACAATATGAAAAAACATATGAATAGATTGAAGTTGTTGGCTGCCTGGCATTGTATATGGGAAATGTATTATTAGGACTGGTGCTGTATCTTAATGCAGGTTGCACATGAGGGAAATGTTTGTACTCTAGACTTCAAGATGGAAATGGTGTCTGCTTCTTGGATGGTAAAAGAAGGATTATTCCACAGGACGGTGGGCCCTAGCCTGACGTAGCCGGTTAGAATTTGAGTCTGATACTGCTCCTTTGGGATAATAATAATAATAATAATGCATTTTATTTATGGGCACCTTTCTGAACACTCAAGGTCACCTTACAGAATCAACAATAAAACATTAAATCCATTAAACAAGCAATCAGAGAAAACAAGCAATAAAATAACATGATAATACTATTAATAAAAAAGAGCAAAAGAAAGAAAGAAAGAAAGAAAAAATGAAAGAGAGTAGGCCTGTCTGAAAAGATGAGTTTTTAGGTGAGATTTGAAAGTGGTTATGGACGTGGAGTGTTAAATGTAGTGGGGCAGAGTTCCAGAGGTGGGGGGCTGAGTGACTGAAAGCTGTAGACCCCATGGTAACCAGACGAGCAGGTGGTAGGATGAGCTGGATGGAGGAAGAAGATCTGAGAGAACGGATCGGTGTCTTGATATGGAGGATGTGATTATGGTGCATGTTTCAACCGATACAGATGTTGTTCTCCACAAATGCCTTAACATTGTTTTCTGGTTATTGCGCTCTCAATATCTTATACAACAGATGTGATAGCAAAATCTAAATGTCTACCTTTTAGCAACAGCGTTTTTGTTAAGAACCGGGAAGAATGAAACACTTTTTAATTAAATGTCACTTACAAAGACATTTTAGCCTACCATACTGAAAGCTAATATTTTGTCTCTGGCAGCCTACATCTGTCCTCTGTCAAACACAGTTGCATTTTCAGCTCTGAACAAAACCGTTTAGGATTTCTGGTCCAAACCGTGACTCCGAACCGCTCTGGTCCGGGTATAGTTGCTGCACAACAGAAAAAGTCATCATTGCTCTTTGCCAGAGTGTCTCGCAGAGACAATTCCATTGTGCTCTCGTGAGAACTCTGGATTTCCAGAGTAGCTAGGTGGGCCGAAGAGTAGAAGACTTTTTGATACTCTTACAATTACAAGAAGACCTGCACTCTGGGAATGAATGGTTCTTGCTTTGACAGTTAATTATTTGAGGTAGTATGGAGCTAGGCCATTCAGAGATTCAGTGTATGTTATAAGGAGTACTTTGAAATGAACTCTTTTGACAGGGAGCCAGTGTAGAGGCAAGTACAGGTGAAAGTGTATCTTTTTATGTGTTTTTGTAGCATTTTGTATGATTTGAGTCTCTTTAGGCAAGCCAAGTTTATTTATATAATAAGCCCCGATAGGCCGTAGGTTACACTGATTTTACAACAGCTATATTTATCCATAGATAATCATTATTCCGCCAAGAAATATATTTCCTCTATCTGAATGATTGCCAAGCAACGTCGAGACGCAGCTATTTTAACTTTTGTATCAAGTTATGGTAGCGCAGTAATATTGAACGGAATGCGGTCAAGGTGTATGTGTATGCTGCATTTTACAACGGCATTGATCGCAATCGAGGACCGGAACTATCAGTTTTAGAAAGTGCAATTCATATACAGTACAAAGGTAAATACTATAGTAAGTAATAGTAAAGAAATGCATACAAGGACAATAGCGAAAATAAAACATAAAACTGAACAAGTAAAAGACCTAAAATATTGAGTGCATCAGATTAACAGGAAGTTCCAGTTAGCAGAAAGCATCTGAGAACAGATTGGTTTTAAGTCTAGATTTGAAACTGGCAACAGTTGGAGCATTTTTAATGTCATTGGAGGTTGAACCACATAGCAGCAACCACAACACTAGTTTTGTCAGCGCGTTTACCAACAAATATTTCTCTTGTGATATAGGGGTCTGGAAGGTGTGTATGACTGAAACATGTCTGAAAATGTGAGTCTTTCTCATTTAGTGATTTATAAACAAGCAGTCCTTTAATGTCAGTTCTGTGACTTACTGGAAGCCAGTCCAGGGACTTAAGTATCAGTTCAAGGGTCAATTATTTCATAAAAACTAGCTGCTGCATTTTGCATCACCTGGAGCTGTTTGATGGTCTTTTTAGGAAGGCTTGTGAAAACCAAAGGTCTTGGTCAATAGTTGCATCAAGATCTTTGATGCTTGTGTTGAATGTTGTTGAGATGCTGCCAAGTGTGATAGGCTGGATTATCAATGTGTAGGGCCTTCAATTATAAACTCAGATTATCTGTAGTTTATTATCTGCATTAAATGATACTCAATAGTATCGGTATAGTAAAAGTTACAGCACAACAAAAAATTAACAAGTTGTGGATGAACTTTCGTTACAGATGCATAATCTGTCACTTTATGCCGCTTGATATGGCCATCCAGTATGGAATGTGATCAGTGCAGCAGCCATCAATCCATCTGACGGTGCTAGTGTCTCTTCTGCTGAATGAAAGGTCTTGTGATTTAATGGCGCCAGTACTGGGCATGTGACCATATGGGTCCCATGTGGCAGTGCAAGTTTTGTTTTATCACCTGCCATGAAGGGAGCCGTCCAGCACGGGGCTTTGAGAGTGTCCACCTCTGGGCTGAAGTGTTCCGGGTGGGGAGGGGGAGATGGGGAGAGCAGGAGCGTATAGAGGCAGTTTTATAAAGGTCAGCGATGCCCACAGCAAACAAATGAAGTCTCTGGATGGCGGTCACACATCAAACACATAGGCAAATACAAAAAGGAGCTTGCATGACTGATTTAGCCCGACAATAGAGTCGAATTACACCGCAAAATTGACTGCTTTTTAGTAGGTTTTATAAGAACTGGTGTCACACACCACAATTATGGTCCCATTCTCTGTGCTAATTAGAAGTGCTCTGTATTTTCAAGGGTGGATTTATAAATTGTTGATGAAATGTTTGTCATCAAGCATCACAAAGGAGCATTTGTGGCACCTGAAAGTGGAAGCCTTGAAATGTTTTAGAGTCATGGGTATTAGTCCTCGGAAGCAAACATTTGTCACCATTGAGTCGAGCTGTGGCAGTGTTTCACATGCAAACATTAGCAGGTGTAGCTGTGAATTATTGCTGTGCTCATTTTGTTATGAAGCATCTCCAGCGGAACTGAAAAGGTCATCAGAGACATTGGCTGCAAATTACAGTCTATGAGACCTCCAATGTAAAATAGTACTCAAAACCAATGAATGTCCAGCTTGCTGTACTTCTGTGTAGATAGAATCTCTTCAATCGACACTAGGAACAGTGTCCTTGGTTTAAAAAATACTTATACTCTCTTAAACTACACTACACCCTTTTGTGTACCTCTGGTAATGCATGGACCTGCTGGATTATGGGGGGTACTCCTGCATGTGTGTGGGTGTGTGTGTGGGTGGGTAATCTGAAACTCCGTAATCTGCTCAGTCTGTTGGTATATGATGGTGTGCACCTTATTTTTTCCTAAATCCATGCACAAACCAGCACAGTGACTATGTTTCCATGAACATCATATTCTGGTTTTATTTGGAATAATGACAATATTCTAATTGTGCATGAGTCATGTAAACACCTTGTTCTAGCTGGCACAACCCGAATAAGGTCATATTCTAAATACTAAAAACTGGAATAACACCTCTAGAATATGTCTCTTTTAGCCGGAATATTATGGCATGAAGTATTCCCAACACATTGGTCAGAAAATGCCCATTTCGGAATATTAAATTCCATTTGCACATGTTCGTGCAAGGAATTTGGTAGCTTGCATGAACGTTTTAATGTCAAGATATAATTTATCGATGGGTGGAAGGAAGCATCGTAACGCTCAAAGACGCAGGTTTTACGTGCACTGCTGACAGATGAAGAATTGGTGAAAACCCCTCAAAGTGGCCTATTATAAGCCTAAAATGCAAAAACAATAGCAGCTCTAATCTGGCCAAATTTACTTATTTTGTGGTCATGAATGAAATTCAAGGACAGAGACAGTTGAGACATCATGACGCAGACACTACTTTTACTGCACATTGCTGCTTTATTCAGCATATGCTGATTACCATGTAAACGAGAATATTCTGTTTCTGTTACACATGGAAACATCTTATTCTGAATATTGCCATAACCAGAATATGGTCCTTAATCGGAATATAGTGTGCATGGAAACATAGTCAATGTTCACTTAAAAGTGCAGGAAAATTCAGAGGGGCTCTTTTAAGGTGTGGAATAGTACCTCAAACTCAGACCAACTGAAGTCATCTTTATGCCGTTTGAAGCTCTGCTAGTTGTAAACCTTCAAACTTGCCAAATAGTGATGTCAGCAGAAGTGAGGGGTAAACATCATAATACCATCGCACTGGAACTCTGGCAGAGGCCAGCTCCTCTTTAATAGCGGTTTTCAGTAGGCCTATACCACTAAACATTTGAAATCCAATGGAGTGCAACTCTGCCTTACCCCCTCCCTCTCTCTGTCTCTCTACTCCATTACACCTACTTGTGAAAATGTATCTTGTAGCTGAACATTAAAGCAATTAGTTGATATTACTTTCCTTTTAATCCCATTAATGTTTCATATTATGTAACTATTGTTGACGAGAACATGAGGGCATGTTACCTTTATGTTAGGAGTTTTTGTTGACTTTGTGATTATGGTGTATTGTCCCAGAATTAATCACATTTCCACTGTTTGGTATTAGCAAAGGTCATTACAAACTGCAGGTGCTTCCCAAGCAATTATCCAACCGAGATGTGTTGCTAGGTTACCCTCTTTCTGTCTGGCTCAGGAAAGTAAAAAAAGATTTTGTACAATTTTCTCAAGCCAGACACACTGGAATCCCCTATCAAGTGAGACAGACAGACAGACAGACAGACAGAGAAACAGCATATTTAAGATTCCAGATCAGCTTGAATGCAGTTTGCCAGCAGCAGTATGGGAGGAGCGTAAGTCGCACAGCCAGTGCAGCCCTTGTATTGAAACATACTGTGTGAGGATCCAAATTGTTACATAAACCTGTTGGTAATAATTAGCAAGCTGTAACTTTCACCCCAATGCACAGAGGGGACTTGACCTCATTAAGCTGTGGATGTGAACATTCCTTCAGCTTGTCCTGTGGTAGAAAGTGGAAAACGTTGCCTTGGTGATCTCACCAACACACAGCAAGCACTGAAACATGCTATGCTAAGGCTAAAGACTTTGATGAATGGCCTGACATACATATGTGGGCATCTGACATTATGAGATGCTGAATTCAGAAGCAAAGCATTGACCTTTCAAGTGGTGAATATATTTTCGCAGCTGAACACAGCAAAAATGATGCATCCCTTAATTTAACATTAACTGCTTTAGCCATAAATTATAGAGACAGGCTTGGATTATAGTGCATAGAGGGCATTTGTTACTCAGTCTGTCTCCAAGCAGCTTGGAATTGAGAGTGCAGGAACAACCTCTCTATCAGAGGAATGAAGCTGTAATTTCATGGGGACGATCGATCTGTCTGTGTGAAAATGTGACTTGATATTTGGAGGAGGAAGCAGTGCTCTCTAATGCAAGCCTCAGTGAGGTTTCCTCATAAACAGAATGCTGGACCACCTTGTCATAGCAACACAGCATTAAATTGCACTGTCTCCTCTTCCACACAAATTATTTTTGCTTCTCCAAATCAGATGTACAGTCTTTATCCAATTCACTACCAAGCAAATTATAGGGGTGCACCCAATGCAAATATTTGGAATTCCTGTTGAAGGTTCCTGTTTCTTGAAATGATCTGCCCTGTTAACTTTTCAATACAAATGCAGTGCATAATGTGGAACTAATATTGTCTTGTGCATAATAAATACCAAGGTAATGTATGTCAGGAATTACTTTGAGATTTAGCACCGTGTAGGACATCCTTGATATATGGCAGCCTACAGTAGCACGGTTTCTCACAGCTCTGTGGGCTAGAGTGTCTGCTTGGACTGGAGCAACACTGCACCCCTCTGGTGAGGATGGAAATTAATGTAGAATAAAGGCCTGCATATATCCAATTTCATGGGCACCCTTCATACACATTCATATTTTATTCCCTTCTGACTATTCCCTACAACACATGCATTCATTTTTAAGTGTTCCTATACAATATACAAACAAACACACGCACACACACTCTCACACACACAGTTTTGGGTAGAACTTAACACACATACAAATGTCATATGGTTTATGACCCTGACAGATACACTCAATACTTATTTGACTATGATAGTGCCCTAGCCGCCCCCGTCTTGGATGGGACCTTTCCATTTTTCCACATTTGCCCCATCGGATTCACATCATACCATTATTTTCAACCTACATGCCCTAAAGAAAGGGTACAAAAAATTGACTGTTTACTACAGTCAGTGCAGAATGTATTATTCCGGTCACCATCTCACAAGGAGAAAGTCTGTACAAGTCAATTACCGAGCTCGCCTCATTTTGAGTCTATTGACTAGTACAGGCTCTCTCCTCACAAGATGTCAGCGACTGTAAGAAGAATAAGGTAATGCACTGACTGCACAAACAGTCCTTTTTATATCCTTTGTTTACACTTACAAAGTATAATATATTTCAGTTTGTCTGCAGGGACCTTCTCCATAGTAGCATAGAAGTTTAATGATATTTTGCCTGGTTAGTGGCTTAAAGTGCCCTCAAGTCTATATATGCTATTTCGTTGTGAAAGCATTTTCCGGTTTTACTCCAACTGCTCCAATGTCTTTCTGGTCTCTAAGGAAATTCTAGACCACTATCATCCAAAATAGACTCTGGTGTTGTAAAATACCAGTTTTGCCCTTTAACTTGAATAACAATGGACCTATTTCTCCAAATTAGGTGCATCATGGAATGAAAAACATGATTAAAGGGGTGGTTCAGGATTTTGGACATAGGACCTCAATTCCAAGTTAGCAAGTGTGATATTTATCAGTGGAGACTGTTTTCAACACGTTTCATTCAGTCCTTCTGGTTGCAGAGTTCACAGGTGCTAGGCTAGCGCAAGTCGTGTTAGCCTGCCACTAAAAACAGTCTTACCCAGTCCACAGTACACCCGAGATGGAAAAAAACATGTATTACTGAAGCATCCTGACTTCCCCTACACTTAAGCAAGCTCTCCTAACCTTAGAACAGCCTTTGAGCTGTCTTGTCTTTCACTTGTCTATATAAGGTTATAGCCACTAGGCTGTGTGTTCGCAAACTTGGTAACTTAAATGGCAACGTTAACATGTATCTGCTGCCCTAGCTTTCTCTCTCTCTCTCTCTCTCTCTCTCTCTCTCTCTCTCTCTCTCTCTAGCTCAGGATCCTTTAGGCTCCAGTCCCTCTCCTGATAGGGTCTGTTCCTAATGTTCCAAATTCGTTGCAAACCTAATTATATGTGGACACAAGCCTTGGTATATAACCAGTAGGTGCAGTCATGTGCAGTGAGTAAAAGCTCCCTCTCCAGTAGCTTAAAAGATGAGCTAGCAACAGACACTAGTAGCACAGCGGCTAAGGCCAGATTTTTACCTGAATCGTTCAGTTTTTGCAGAAAGCACGACACTTGGTACAGGTATAGTACTACCCCTAGTGATCAAAAATTGAAATGGACCCCATCACATAGTGTCCCCTAGTGGCCCCAATCTTGACTTTAATTATGGCCACAAAAATATGCCCTTTTTTTCTACATTTGCTGCTATGCTGCTTTTAAGACATAATATGATGTGTCTCTATAGCCATCTTTCAGCATTATGAAATACATAATGAGACAATCATGCATAATTAAAATGGCAGACATGTTGGATTTTAAGGAAGTAGCCATACATTCTGGGGTGCGTGTGAAGTTTCTAAATTAGTACATACACCCAGTCATAGTTAAATAAATTAGTAGATAACCCAGTCCAACACATCCTACTGTTAGCCTAATTCAATTGAGGTGGGTGGGGCCAATTAACATATGCTAAAGTTTCTTTTAAGGCTTATAGTGATTGTTTTGAAAAGGTCCATTTTGTTTTATTGTAGTTTAACATTTTGCATCCCATAAAATTATTATGCCTGTCAATGAAGCTAATTTAAATATTAATACCTTATGAGTTTAGCTCCCTCCTGACACATTAGGGCTCATGCTAGTCAGTGAACCAGCACTTTTAGGACACTTGCTAGTGTGTTCAGCGCCCAGTCCTTGGGTGTGCTTTGTGGTGAGGTCATGTGCCCTTTAAAGTAGGATTTAAACCAGTCAAGGATCTTTCTTAGACATCCCAGTTCAGATAGTGTAGAAAGGAGAATGTCATGGTTAACAGTATAGAAGGCTGCAGATAAGTCTAATTGAATGAATACTAATTACTTAGCAACTTAGATGAGGACTTAGCTACTCTCAATGCTTCGGTCACAGACAGAAAAGCAGTTTCAGTAAAATGACTCTTGAAAACAGACTGCATAGGGTCTAGCAGGTTGTTCTGATATAGTCCAAGACTTGCTTGAAGACCACTTTCTCCAAAAACTTTGACAAGAAAACAGGAATGGTTTTAGAGATGGTGGCAAATGATACATTTTCCATCTTTATCCTCCTTAACTGATTTTTCACTAGTTTCACATTTGGCTAGGGTCAGTGTCACTACTGGTAGCATACGTCAGTACCTGGAGCCTACAAACGTTGCACAGGTTGACCAACTCCTCCAGAATGGCACACCAATACGTTCCATTGCCAGAAGGATTGTTGTGTCTCCCAGCGCAGTCTCCTAAGAGCATGTAGGAGATTCCAGGAGACAGTTGCTCTAGGAGAGCTGGGCAGGATGGTAGAGGGTCCTTAACCCAGCAGCAGGACCAGTATCTGCTCCTTTGTGCAACAACAAACAGTAGGAGCCCTGCCAGAGCCCTACAAAATGACCTCCTCCAGGCCGCTGGTCTGAATGACCACACTGTCAGACTTCATGAAGGTGGCCTGAGGGCCCGATGGCCTCTGGAAGGACCTATGCTCACTGCCCAGCACCGTGCAGCTCAATTGGCATTTGCCATAGAATACAAAATTGGCAGGTTCGCCATTGACGCCCTGTGCTTTTCACAAATGAGACCAGGTTCACCCTGAGCACATGTGACTTCTAAAGATGTCTTGGATAATGTAATGCTGCCTGCAATATCATTCAGCATGACTGGTTTGGTGGTGGGACAGTGATAGTCTGGGGAGGGATATCCTTGGTAGGACGCACACACCTCTACGGGCAAGACAACTGCCCCCTGACTGCTCTTAGGCATCAGGATGAAAACTTCAGACCCATTGTCTGACCCTGTATTGGTTCAGTGGGCCCTGGGTTCCTCTAGGTGCACAACAATGGCTGGACACATGTCAGCGAGAATGTGCAGGCAGTTCCTGGAGGATGAAGGCATTGATACCATTGACTGTCCCCCCACACTCCCCTGACGATTGAACACCTCTGGGACATTATAGTTTGGTCCATCCAACACCGCCAGGTTGCACCATCAACTGTCAAGGAGCTCAGTGATGGCCATGTCCACATCTGGGAGCAGATCCCCCAGGACACCATCCGCCATTTCATTAGGAGCATGCCTTGATGCCATCAAGCATGTTGGGGCCATACGAACTACTGAGTACCATCATGAGTTGCTGTGCTAAAATTCAAGCAAAATGGACTAGCTTGCCACATCATTTTTTCACTTAGATTTTCGGGGGGGTCTTTGAATTCAGTCCTCTGTGGATTGATCATTTTCATTCCCAAATAACAAAGTGGGATCCTTTTGTTCCTAACATATTACCCAGTCCATATCAGTTTGAATCCTACCTCACAGGATGCTCGTTTAACGTATCATGGCTTGGACAGCTGTCCGCACCTCACCATCCCACCACAGGGGTCCCCCAGGCTCAGTACTGGGCCCCCTTCTATTTGCTATCCACACCACTTCTTTGGGACAGATTATCCATTCACACAGCTTCTCATACCACTGCTATGCAGATGTACACACAGCTTTATCTGTTCTTTCCACCTGATGACCTCTTGGTCTCGGCACAGACCTCGGATTGCCTCTCAGACATATCTACATGGATGAAGGCACACCACCTCCAGCTAAACCTCTCAAAAACCAAACTGCTGGTCCTCCCAGCTAAACCTACTGCTCCCACCTACTCGAATGCCCTCATACAGGCATATGCTACCCCACGACCGTTGCGCTCTTCAGACAAACATCGTCTAGCTCTGCCACCGGTATGCTCAGGTCAATCCAAACTTTTTTCATCTGTTGTTCCTCGTTGGTAGAACGCGCTACCAGTTCCTACTAGAGCAGGGACATCCCTCTCGATCTTCAAAAAACCCCTGAAGACCCAGCTCTTCAGAGAATATCTCCTCTCGTAGCACTACTTACAACTAGCTAATTCTAGCACTTACCATCTGACTTGACTGTATAAAAACAGCACTCACTGATGTACTTTTCCCTATTGTACTCTACCTTTTTGAGTTGTTTTAAATTGTTCTAGAATTGTTGAGAGAATTGTTTTAAAAGCGTTAAACTGTTTACCAGGTTGTAAGTCGCTTTGGCTAAAAATGCGTCAGCCGAATGTAATGTAATGTAGATATCCAGCATGAAGTTTTTTTCCCCATTGAGATCTGATGTGTTTTATTTTTTAAAGTGTATAATTTGTTTTCGAGGTGTATAGTAAGAGTTAAGGTTTGCTCAGAAAGAGAAGAAGGTAGAATAAGAATTTATTGATGATGTAGGTAGTTACTTCAATTAACCAAGATATAGAAAAATTGGCTTATTTTCTTACACATAGTGGCCATATTGGAATCTTACCAGATTATACTTGATGCCTTGTATATTATTGAGGTTGTCATGTGATAAAATGACTGTTCAAACTTTGAAATTGTTTTTGAATGATATTTCTATCATGAATAACAATAGAGATGGTCTATATTTTCACATTTGGTATCCGCCATATTGGATTTCAAAATGGCCAACATCAAGTTTGTTTGGAAATTATGTCAATAGCTTCCTTGACCCTAAAAATTGAGTGTTAGAACTTAAGACTTTTTTATCTTTTATCGAACTGTTTGACTCCCTGATGAAGGCTTGTTTGCCGAAACGCGTCAGAGTTTTTTTAAAGGTTTAAATGTAACCAAGCCAACAAAATAAAGGCTTTTTAACCTTTGACAATTGAGAGTGCCTTGGAATCCCCTGTTTTTTTTCTCATCTACATTTTCCCATCCAAAGAGCACCTCAAACAAACAAATTTGAGTCCAGGAAGCGCTCCTAGACAGACATTTTTTGACTTTTTTATCTTGTTTAATTTTAAAGTTGTATCAACAATTCTATTAAGAATGGTAGCCATATTTGAATTCAAGATGGTGGCCACTAGGGGGCGATATGTGTTGGGGTCCATTTAAATTTTTGATCACTAGGGGTAGTAGTATAACTGTGCCAAGTTTCATGCTTTCTGCAAAAACTGGATGATTCCGGTGCTTAGTCGCTGTACTATAGCACCCATGGGCTTCAGCCTTCTTGTTTGCACATCCATGTCCATTGTTGGAAGTTGCGAGTTCAAGTCCAGTGCTGGACTCTGCATGTCTACAACAGCACCTAACCTTTAAGGGCTGCTTTGTTGTTCCTGTGCCTGGTATTCCCAGAGCAATCCAGACCGCTGAGGCCTGAGCAGCTCTATGATTCATTCTGGCTTGCATTAAAGCACTGTGTCTGACCAGCGTTTGCAATTCACCTTTTAGTTTGGCAAGGTTTTCATGGAGAAGCTGAGTCCCCCCAGCCCATCCTGCCCTGTGCCCCCCCCCCCCTCCCTGCAAATATACTCGCCTACCAAAATTTAATTTAAAAAATATTCAGTTATTAAAATCCCAGCAGGTTAATTTGTTATCCTTGTTCCTTGTTTTACACATAATAAATCTATCTGCAAGAAATAAGTTATCCAAATTAAATGTCAGTCTTATTGCAGAGTTTGAATATCTCATTAAGAAATACTTATATTAATTTCCTTGTGCTAACATTACTTACTATGGATGTTTGTTTATTCACAAATATATAGTTTGCTTTCCCATCATTACCATACAGCTCACCACAGCCTGCACAAGATTCTTAGATAATAACAACAAACTATATTTTGAAGTCTATGCTGTCTTGACTGAAGATACAACTGACAGTAAATGGAATGCTCCCCAGATACACTGAAAACTGGGTGAGAACAAAAGTTGTGGCTTTTTAGTTTTGCTGGGTTGTCTGTAGGTTTGTTGTGTATGTGTGTGTGTGTGTGTGTGTGGGGGGGGGGGGGGTGCTGCTGTATTGGTACAACATCAAAGAACTAAAAGCATATGAGACAACAGGAAAGGTTATTTCAAGTTTAGTTTTAGATAAAGAACATATTTTGGAGTAAATTCTGTTTTGAGCCATGGTCATTATTCAGAATCAAAATGTATTGTGAAATGTATTGTATCGTGGCCTGTGTATCGTGATGTTGCAGAGGTCGTGTGTGTGTGTGTGTGTGTGTGTGTATGTGTGTGTCACTTGCACATTGTTGTCCAAGTAATACTGAAATGTTTCCTTATTTACCAACTTCAGGAAAGAAACAATTAACAGAAAAAAGTGTAGGACTTCCTGTTTGGTTTTCCTCTCGAGGGTTGTTTCATGTATGTTTTCTGAATGTTTCTGGGTATACTGTGATGTAGTAGTTAGCTGTAGTGGGTATACTTTGATGTAGTAGTTAGCTGTAGTGGGTATACTGTGATGTAGTAGTTAGCTGTAGTGGGTATGTGATGTAGTAGTTAGGTGTAGTGGGTATAACTGTGATCAACACCAAATGTTAATATGTATAGTGGGTATGCTGAGATGGTGATGCTTTTTAAGTGGGCATACTGCGTAGTCCTGCCTATCACGTATACTACACACCACTGCTGGTCACTGTCCTTTTTTTGTGCATTGTTGCTTGCACTAATGGAAAAATACAATACCTAACAGGACAACCAAACAGATAGCATGTTCTCCACTAGGCGGAGACACCAGCAATTAGATAATTAGTGTTTAGAAATAGTTTGGAATCACAAGATACATAGGACAATTGCATTATTTTTCTATCAGGACTGTATAAGTATATTTCAATTAAGTGATTAGTGTATGAATAGTATTTATACATTTGGTCATCACAGAATGGAAGATGTGAATTGTGGGAAGAGTACCGAACCCAAAAGGAGCCTAACTCTCCTCTAGGGGGAGACAGACAGTTACAGGGTATTATAGGAAATCCTTCCCTCTGGTGCTCCTATAACATTTAAGTAGATTTATGGAAAAGCAATTATGCATTTACATTGAATATATATTGAATATAAGGACAAATGGACTGAATACAAAATTGTATATATACATGTGTGTGTGTGTGATTTTTTTTATGTGCTTGAGTGCATTAAAGTGTATGCTGCAGTTGCTATATGATCTAAGCCTATATGATCTAAACATGAGTGATAAGCTCACAATACATTGTAGCTGCAGTAGTGGATTAGATCTCTCTAATACTATTTGGACTGATTTGAATGAACACAACTCGCCCATTGCTAAACAATTGAAATGTCTGGACAAGTCATGGTTGATTATTGATTGTAGTTCCTGCCAATTCACAAATAACTTATACCACTTTTGTTTAAATGATTGATGACTGACTTTGTGTTGACTCCATCTGACATACTTTAAATGTCTTTTTTTGTCTGCCTCTCCTGCTTCTGGCTGTCCGTATTTCCCACTGTGCCCTTCTGCTGCCTGCAGCCATGAGCTTTGAGAATGTCTCCGTGAGTTCTCCGCTTCTCTTTACCTGCGTCTTAAACTGCCCCTGGCTGTGTGACCCTCCGCTCCTCTGAGATACCCAACAAAGGGCCATCCCTGGCACCTGAAAGAGCGTGAGCGAGACAGAGAAGAGCTCCCCCCTGATCCAATTGCAGTCACAGCGGCCCGCTGTACCAGAGGTGTGTTGGAGTAATTGAAGTCCTTTGTAACAATGCCAATGTTTTGTCATTTTGAATTCTCTGGGACCATCTTGAGTATACCCTAAAGGGGCAGTGAAGTCATTTGCTATTTCACTGACTGCCTGGAAACAAAGTTTTTCCTTAGCTTTGGGTGAAGAACTCTACAAAATGAACAGCCATGAAAGTATTTTGTAGTAGTTTGTTATAGATGATTGCAGAGTTGCATGGTTGCAGAGTTATCAGGGGCATATGGAATTATCTTCTTAAAAAAATCAAACGCCTGTCAATTTATTCAACACCTAAACAATACAAACGTTTTGGTGATCTGAATATAAACACGTGTCATGGATATGAAAACCAGGAAAGCAATTTGCCTCCCTGTGTCAAACATGTGATGAGCAGTTTCATGTAGGGCTAAGAAGCCATTTCCCCTCCTAAGCTTCACAGACTGCCACTGGTGCACAGGTTCATTTCTTGCAACACCTCTGAGCCACGCAATTACACCAAGGTCATGGAGAGGAGGAATGTTCTGCTGGTTAGCAAGACAAGAAACAAGTGTATGGTCATTACACACACACACACACACATACACACACAAATAGGTCTGCAACTTCACCTTAGATTGCATTATCAGGGAATATGTATAGGCTACAAGTTGTAGCCTACAACTACCATAATTCCACATGTCCTACATTTTTACAGATGGCACAAGTCATCTGTTTTCCTATCTATTGCTGTCTATGTTTGTTGATTTGATGTTTGTTCAGCAGTTTGCTTTGCTTGTATAATACAATTATTTTGTGTATGATGAAAACATGAGGATTAATCCTTTCAAAAATGAACCAGTTGAAAGTTTGCCATTTTGGCAAGTCTGGATATCAAATTGTATGTAGCCTATTGTATTATAAAAGTGTATATTTACAAAAGAGAAAAATACACTTTATTCAGCTTTGAATGGAGTGAAACTAGAGGCCGGCTACATCATACAAAAGTGTAACACAGAAAAAATACTTTTATATAAATATAATGAATTACTTTATTATTTCATTTGGAAAACAAAAGGGTTGGAAATCGCCTTCCAAGACCTTTTCAGACGAAATGCGCGTGCAGTTTTGCATCACACCACAGGGCGGCAGAACACTGAATGGTCACTTGACGCACTAGTGGGGTTCGGCTCATGAATTGCTAATGCATGTAGCTGAGCAACCTAACTTTTCTTCTTTTTTTCAGATCGCCTTTCATTTTAAAGTTAATGATCTAAATTACGCACGAGACTGTACATTTAGGATTTAAACGCTTCTGCCAATGCAGCCAGAATCCATTATGCAAGGGACTTACTTCAGTAAGGAAAAACAAAATCTTCCATTGATTTACTACATAGGCCATTGGCCTAGTTGTCATGTGTCTTTATTCATGATAGTGGCACGGCTGTCCATGGTCCTGTTCAGAAACGTCTCCACACGGAACATGCCCTCACAAGTCCTGTCTCCATAAATGTGAAATGTTAACAGTGTTAATGAAACAGCACTTCTAGTAATCTAGAATATATCTCTTGTGGATCATTTCTTTCTATATTTGCAGATCCTTGGCGTTTAATTAATGCATTGGTGTGTTGTATTTAGTTGTTATAGACGTGCTGAAATGACTTCTTTGAAGTTGGATATAGAAGGGAGGATCTTGCTTTATCACACTGTTTTTAAACAAAATGGGTCTTTGTGTGTGTGTCTGTAGCCTATGTGTAAAATATCAGAAGGTATACCCCATTTTCAAATTTAAAAAGTGTATTTATACCTATCCAAATTTGAGTAGGTTGCTTGAACACAATGAGTTAGTTATGTGTGATTTTTTTCATCTGAATAATTTAGTGAAATCTTCACCTGAAATATGTCTACTAATGTTTCTTCTATCACGTAACATAACAAAAAATATTATAATTTGTAGTCTACTCATTAACTGTGGTTTGCGTGCACTTGCAATGTTTTATTTTTTTACAGCCAGAGCGCAGAAAGTTGATCAGAGACCTGGACAGCATGTCTTTATTAAATCATGTTTATAAAATATTATTTTAAAATCTATCAACATTTTCATATTTTCACGGGTAGTATAAACTGCTCTTTTTCCAAACAGCAATGAATCACTGGAGCTAGGCCTATCATCCCCGTCAAAATTCTTCTTGGTGAATTATAGGCTAAAGGGTGTCTTTCATATTACAAATTGATATTTAGCAGTTTCATACATGGAGACCATCCCAGAATATCATTTAATTTAGCCTAAATATCACAACAAAACAAGAAAACCCAAGTGATGAATCCCAAGTGATGAACCCAAGCACAGATTAATGTAAACATGTTGCTTGCATTACATCTTTATTGGTAAACCACGATTAGTCAAATACATGACAAATGCGTCAATAAATAAGACTCTAAGTGTCTCAAATTATTACAGCGTGTGAGATATTAACTATTAGGGAAAGAAAACTTGATTTTCTGAAATCGTTGAAGGCCCCGAACGCGCTCATCAGCAAGATAATGGGAGCGGAGCGTGTCGGTGGGAGGGGTTGTCACACATTCATTCAGCTGTCTACCTGCCTGCGCCCTTAAATACTCCTCCATAACTTCTGTCCCCAGTCTTCAGGAAGAGTCAGTGTAAGGCAAGCAGTCGATAGCTGGAAACCATTTGAGCTTTATATTCTGGACGGGTGTATCACTGTCACCTGGCAGCTGATTTGAACGGATTATGAACGCATTTGGACAACAGCCATCTAATCAGCAATCAGGTCCAATTCAGCACCACAGCGCTCAAGAACTCCTGGATATGGCTGTGTATTGCGACAATTTCGGCATGTACCAGCAGAATCTGCATCATCATTCGCAGAGGCCACCTGCGCACACAACAAACTATGGTATTGGGGAGTATAGTTCTCCATCAACTAACCCCTACCTGTGGTTGAACGGCCCGGGTATTAACTCTTCTCCCTACCTGTCGGGCACCAATGGAACTTCCTACATTCCATCGGGATATGGAACAAATCAGCGCCAGTTCTTGCCACCTCCCACGGGTTTCGGTGGAGCCGACCTCGGATGGCTCTCCATTTCCAGCCAGCAAGAACTTTTTAAGATGGTCAGACCACCGTACTCCTACTCGGCCTTGATTGCCATGGCCATTCAAAACGCGCCGGATAAGAAACTGACTCTTAGTCAAATTTACCACTATGTGGCTGAAAACTTCCCTTTTTATAAAAAGAGCAAGGCGGGATGGCAGAACTCGATTCGGCACAACCTGTCTTTGAATGATTGCTTCAAGAAGGTGGCACGGGATGAGGATGATCCAGGTATGCTTGATTTCACTTCTTAAAAAGATGATGCATAACTGTCTGAGAAAATGTGTTTTCTTATGCCACCATCAGCATCTTTTAAAGCACATCCTACTCTAAAATCTGTTGAAAGAATGTGTAAAAACTTCACCAGACTTTGTTTCTCCCTCATTCTGTACCTTACCTTTACTGTCTACTCACGTTTACATTTTCATGTCAACAGGTAAAGGGAACTACTGGACTTTGGACCCAAACTGTGAGAAGATGTTCGATAATGGAAACTTCAGGAGAAAGAGGAAGAGGCGCGCTGATGCCAACAACAGCGGCAGCAACTCGGTCATGTCCGTTAAATCGGAGGACACCGCGGCTTTGAAGCTCTCCGACACGGCCAGCATCTTGAGCGCGTCGCCTCCGAGTCTCCAGAATTCACCAAGCTCCAGCGACTCCAAGTCCTCGCCGTCACCCTCCATCGAACACAGCCCCTGTTTCAACAGCTTCGTCTCTAACATGAACTCAATCATGACCGGCAGCAACACCGCGATCAGAGGAAGGGACTTCAACACAGGTCTTCTAGGAGATTTGTCACAGGGCAGAGAGAGCATGTCTGGACTTGGTTCTTACTCTCCAACTCAAACAACTCCTCTGAACTCTGATAGCAGTCCGCTCACTGGTAACAGAATGAACTATTACACAGGACCAGCCTCTGGTAGTCTGAGCAATCACCTCTCAAATCATTTCAGTGTCAACAATTTGATATACAACCGTGAGGGGACAGAAGTTTAGATGGGTTTACAGCATGTAGGCTAGTGTACTCTGTGAGTGCTAATAAAATCCTCACTTCATTATATAGGTCACTACTAGATTTTGAGCCATGCATATCTCCCCATGTTGCACTGTGTGGGAAGGATGTTTCTAAAGGACAATGTGGCATTGGCTTAGAAAGTGTTCTTTGAAGTTTTCATTTAGTTTTTGTTCATTTTTTTTAGCTTAGAATGGAAATGGCAACTATGCATGCATTTTCATTTTTAATAACATGCCCATGTACAGCCCCATCCCCCCTTGCTTTTCTGGAATGATTTTACATGCCAGTGCATTTATTCTGGAGAAATGTTGTAATTTTTATTATTTAACACTGTTGTCCTTTTTGCAATAAATGTCATGTCAAATCTGAGCCTAGTTTCAAGTGTTTCAATTGGAAACAGAACAGCTGTTGAATCTACGAAATCTAACCACAAGTTGCTATGTTTTGTGGAATTTCAGCATAGGCAGGTCTCTTTCGTTGGAATTAAAATCTTCTAACTTTTCTCCCAGTCAAAATGTGTTTAAATAGGCCTACTGTGTATAAACTGCAGAAAAAAGAAATTGACCACTTCTGCTTTGTTCTAAAAATGAGCTTATCATCTTCTATGATCGATATGCTTGTGAAAACAACTATGGACTCATTGTCGTTCATACCCCTTCTGCGATTTTTTACAACAAAAGATCACCCACCGAAAGTATATTGGACTGACAATTATTTATATGAAGAATTTCAAGGTTAATCGAGCGTTTTAATTAATCCGCACCCCCACCGAGGGCTCCCTTAATTGCACTTTTCAGATGGACAGAAATCCACTGCTTGTCCAGCCGGACTCCCTCATTAGGCTACCTCAGCACACTTTCCTCCACACTTTCGCTTTGTTTATTTACTAAATATAGGCAACTTTTGAATATTCACCGTCTTTCACTGATATGGTGATTCAATTATTCTGGAGTCGATGTTTGTTTTCGAGCGATTTCGTTTTCTGTCCATTAGCTCGAGTGTCTAGTCTCAACTACATGAAAACAGTTGGTGAGACTGAGACATTTTCCGCTTGTCACTTTGGATATAGCCGATTTCAACAGGTCATCACAGCTTTATTTCCACGAAGTTCAAGAGTTCAGCTTTTGGTCTGGGCTGTTGTATTTATATTCGGCTTATTTGACAGTAACCTAGGCTATAATGTAAAATTATATGAATTTAGCCTACCATCTACCATAATTAGTTCCACTTTAAAATATGTAAATCTTTGTAGGCCAAGTAAGTGGAGAAATGCTTTCTTAATCGTGAGAATAGCCTATTTAATGATTTCATTTCATTTTACCTATGAACTGTGAAGCGCACCGGAATTCCTCACTGCGCGATTAATCTGAGTGCAAAACCCCATGTAAAGTGCCTTTGTTGTAGGCTACATGTGCTGTTGTCCTACCGATGGAAGCTAAAACAAGAGCATGTTGTTCCGGCTCTGAAACAGGAAAATTAATAAAAGGGTCCTCTCATGGAAATGTTGGGGACAATTCAGCTGCCTACTCATGTCGCATTCAATAACAATATGCGGTGCGTATGAAATCAAAGCAAGTAAATAAAAGAAAACACCTCGTAATTGGTTCATAATTGAGTGAGCTCTTGCGTTCTGTTGTCTGGTACAAAACAAAATTGACAAGACTTTCGTGCCTTGGTCGCGACACAATTGGGGCTGGCAACACAAGAGACCCCCTGCTGCGCCCGATTGAAAACATTGTGACCTCAGAACTGGGAACAAATTATATCACCCAGACCACATTTCCTCTTGTCATCTACGAAGTAGAGGCATCAATCTAACAATGGGTATTTTTGTCAAACAGAAACAAGTTCTCACAGCAACAAGTATCCCATTGATAGGGCATGCAGCAATGTCCATCTACATTTTTTGTGGTTTTAACAACCACTAGGTCCACTAAATTTAGAAAATGTGCCTTTTGTTAGAGTCACATGCAATGTACAGTTGGTTGGGTAATTGGTTGTGATTGAAGTTTCGATTGGGGCTATAACCCTATGCTCATTTAAATGTTGATGTGACGTATTCGTCAAGTGAAACTTCTTGACGACACGAGTGTGTCTAAAATGTATATTTTTATGTAGGCTGCATCATGTGATTTCTGAACTTTGATGGTATGGGCCTACACCTGAGAAAGACAATGTACATCACAATGACTTCTGTGCACTGTCCATCGAAACTCGGTTTCCTCGAAACTCGGACCTCCATTAACATCTTAGTCTTGACGGTCCAATATCTTCAGTACAGACAATTTGGAAGCAGAATTCTTGTATTTTACACTATTCTTGGATGATACAATACCTAATAATAAAGCCAATCAGGAATAGGCAAAGATTATTAAAGTGGAAACTTTCTGTTATATTATGGCATGATATCCTAGAGATAGCCTACTGCAATTCTAACATCAAATGCTTTCATTAATAAGTCTCTCCTTCCAGCATAATTGATTTTTGGATTGTCCATTTAGGTAAAAGTTTGTCAAAATAAAGTTTTCTAATCCATCAGTTTTGATTATCAGTAATATAAAGATATACATATAAAAATAATGCATTGTCATAAAATGTCATTATCATGAAATCATCATCATCATTTTCATTTCAGTCAACACAACTGTTACCCATTTTGAAAGATGCACACACAAGCCCTGTGAGCACAGTACATCAAGGTTGTGCCTACTATGTGGGTGCCACACAATCGTCAACATCATATGTCTTCCCACAGACCCTCTTAGAGCTCCATTAGCTTCCCCATAAATCCATTCACTTGAGTCCTGCTCTGGCCACCACTTCAGTGATGCTCCAGTGCCCCTGTCCTGCCTGGGGCACCCCTCTGCTGGCCTGCTGCACATCGTCAGTGGGGCAGGATAACCGGAGCTCTCTCCATCTTTGTCTGCATATCTTCATGCATCTCTCTCTCTCTCTCTCTCTCTTTCTCTCTCTCTGTCTCTGTCTCTGTCTCTGTCTCTGTCTATGTCTCTGTCTCTGTCCCACAAACTCCACACTCACTTGCCTTCCTTGACCAAGCTCAGGGGATGTATAGGCAGGATGCCCCATGGTCATCTGAGGAGCTAAGACCATAATGAAGGGTTTCAGACACACAGGGATCACTAAAGAGTTACTAGCTGTTAAAGGTGCAGCGTCACACAAACCCCTGAGATAGAATTTGGGACAATGTTCATTTAATCCTGTTGACCATGACAAGTAGAGGAAATATCACTCTGACCCTCATGTCCATGTTAGGACAGTGATCATGTCCACAGAGTGGAGAGGTAGAAGATTAGGGGGCCTGCCTGCAAACTGGCCACACTTAACATGGAGGATGACTTCCTCCAGTGTTTCAAGCTGTCGCTTAATTCAGCATCTGTTTAAAGGTGTTTCCCACAAAGACTCGGGTCCTCTTATGTATTGGACAAGTATTGGATTTTTATTAGGTGTTATAAAATAAAAATACCTACTAAATTAATCACCATCATTATGTATACATTTTATTCGTAACCCATTTTATGTTTGTCTGATTGTTTGTGTGTGAAAAAAAAAAAGACAGAAAGTAGGTCTCTTTCTCGTGAGTGTGTGTGTGTGTGTGTGTGTGTGTGTGTGTGTGTGTGTGTGTGTGTGTGTGTGTGTGTGTGTGTGTGTGTGTGTGTGTGTGTGTGTGTTGGGAAGGCTGTTGTTCTTGCAGGCTCATCTCTGTGGATTGTGTTTCAGCGCGAGCTGCCGAGAGCGGAGCCTGTGCTGTTGGGCCTGAGGCTGAGCCATCAGCCGCTGAGTGACACGGGCTGGAGTGATGAATCGCTGGTGTATAAAGTTGCACTCAGCAAGGTGTGAAACATTACTTCCATTAGCAATTAGAAGATCCTTTTAACTGATAGTATTAAAGAAGAGTCTGCCAGGGCTGCAGCACTTAAAGATAGGACAGATGCTTCAGTGTTAAAAACACTGGTTTGTAAAAAAAACTAAAATACATGAATAATAAATAATGTGAGTATACAAAACTTGAAATACAGTGCTAATCATGTGAATGAACAAGCAGCAATATCACAAATATTGAAACACATTACTAGAGGATAAGTAAGTCTAGCAGTTTGACTATAAAGCTAAGTGCAAATTAATTTTCTTGTGTACATATGTCACAAATGACATGGTAAGAACTTCTTTGTGAAATGCATATCTTATATCTTCAAATTGACAACATACAATGTTGTTGGAGTCTGTTCATGGGTAGATGCCTGCTGCTGAGACAGATAGAACTGAGACAGCAGAAATCTACCCATGCCCTTCTGACTGTCATGCCCAGGCTGGAGCGGGCACAGTGGAAAATGAGTCTGCTGCCTTGTCTCAGCCAGGAATCTGATAGCAGGGGCACAGACAGGTGGCTGATCTTGCCATGCATCCACCCTGGAATTCCACATCTGCTTGTACCAGTCAGTGGGAATTGCAGTAGAATATATTATATTACAGTGTGATCTCTCGAGGAAGTTAAATATTTAAGGGTACAATATGATGACAGCTCCGTGGTAGTCTCTTAACTGACAGAGCAATGGGGAAAAAAAGCCTTTTCTTCACTGCACTGAAAAAAAGATGAAGCGTACATCTGATAGCTGAGGATAATACCAATCTGTTGGCATGACCTGGTATGGTTTCATCAGCTTCCACCGCGACCATAAAAGCTGTAATCTATGGGCTGATAACGGCATGGGATCCCGTCCTGAGAGAAATAAATAACATGTGGATAATTTTATACAGAGCTGGGCTTTGTGCTCCCATAAGAATTTGAGCCCATGGGACGCTACTGCAGATCTGTATGTTTTTTATGTAGATATGGGTTCTATACATATAGATATGTTATTTAAAATAATGTTGTCATGGCTGCTGTAAGATTATTTTTAAGAGCACTGAGATATGTCTTGACACTGAGCAGAGCTGAGCACCCTCTCACCAGGGAAGCATGGCGCTTGCCTGCCCAGTAGCCTGCAGGAGGAATCAAAGGCTTGCTGGGATTAACTGACAGGAGCGATGGCCCACTAAATCCCCCAGTTTGAGCTTGTTTTCATTTTTGTCATACCAGAAAGCCAATCTTCACAATAGTATAACGTATCCCGAACAATGTTTCCCACTTCGCTGGATCCGGACGACCTTCAGAGGGACAACACCTCCGTTCCCACATCACGGAAACTGGAGGTAGATCATCCTTTATCCATGGCCCATGTCAAAACCTAGTGTGTTGTAGTTATACACAGTACTAAGGACCCCTGCTGAGGGAGGACAATGTCTATAACAGAAGCTAGACTTGGCACTGATTTTTCTCACAACTCCATTTTGATGGCACTAATTTGATAGTTCCACTTCATGGCTGTGAACATAATGAATTAAGTTGGCTTTGGATGACCTTTCCACCTCCACAATACAACTTGCAGCATAGTCAGTCTATGAACTTTACATCTTCACATTTAAATGTTTGTCTCTTCATATTATTGCATACCTGTAGCATAATTAGTATCTTATGCTTTATGATAAATTAAACCTACTGGGCTGTTGTTTTAACTTACACATTGATGACAGATGAGCATTTAGAAACATTTCCGAGCAGGTTGGGTCAGTAAAACAGTGTTGTTTGCAGTGAGAAGTCGAGGTGAGTGCAGGAGATATGTTGCCAGTGCTGATAAGATCAAGCGGGAAGCCCTGGAGTGTTTACGGGGTCAAAGACTGTGCTCAAGGCTCAAACTACTGTGTGGGACAGAAAAGCAGTTAACAGTTATCTGTCATGTAATAGTTTGTTTAAAATTAGCATCCACCCACCTGTTTCCATAAATCTAATCTACCGTCACGTCAGATTGATAAAGAAATTCATTAAATCTAACTAAGTTTGAAAAAAAATTACTTTCACACAGCACACAGATCTCTTAAAAAGCTGCATTCCAATACAAAGCCCCAGCCTCCCACCCACTCCAACTTGTCTGTGGCCATCAAACGCTTGGCTCGGAGGGAGAGCCGGGTGAAGGTTCTGGTCGGGCTTCTCCTGAGCCTGAGCTTGCGTAAGACGCGGATGATCTACGGCTGAAGGGACCAAATGATACCTTTTCAAAAGGGCCATGCATGCCTCAACCAAAAGCTCCCATTGTGCTCCTCGCTAATCCGGCCCTGCACTTCAAGGCCAAGACCCACTTCTAAGGCAGCTGCTATCAATTTAGGAGAAGAGGGGGATGCAAAGGGGCCACTCTTTTTTCTGCTCTCTTAGATGTAAGGCTGTGATAAGGTGATCATCCCCTTAATGTAGATAATTATTCTCCAATCAGTGGTGTTCTATGGTATCTGATTGTGTTCATCTTCACTTCAAAGACGAGCTGTTCATTAGGGTTCATTTGCCCAGGCTACTTATAAGATTCTTCACAAGTTTTCTTGTTAAAACTGGGATAACATATTATATGAGAATATTTTTGTTGAATTTAATTTAATTATTAATTTGTTGAGCCTAAACAACACAGACAAGTCGTTTTGGATCACTATACAGTCCCTGTCTATTATTCTCTACCCATGCTTTATTTGAAGCTGGCAGTGACTGTCAGCCCAAACCCCAAACATTTCTCTATGTGTTTACCATAAACACCGAACACGCACAAAGACACAGACAGAGTCAAGCGCGTCCACAGACTCAGCCAGTCAACCGCTATTGCCACCGCCGCTGTGCTGAACCTCCGAGCCCCCTCATTAATCCCCACAGTGCTTTGGGAGGGGGGAAGGAGGGATATCGCTTCATGTCACTCCAATGCATTTAACACAATTCCCTCACTGTTGTCACATGACTGCATTCCAGCCGTGTTACATCATGTAAGCAACATGAGTGTGCCCTGCCAGCCGCACGATGACAGCTCCACTGTGACACCAGCGCTACACTCCACTCAAGTGTGTTGGCATGCCCCCACTTGAAATGGGCAATTTTAGAGCTATGATGTAGGACAAGTCCCTGCAGTGAGCTACCGCAGCCTAAAATGAACTGTTTTTTTTTCACTGAAGAGAAGTGCTTTAAAGGCCAAGAATGATTCCACCTAATGCTATTGACTGCATAGGGAAGGTTAAGAGCCTTACACTTAAACAAATATATTAACAGGCCCACGTTTGTAGCATAGTGAGGATGGTGAGGTTCTAATGACAGCATATAGATACAGGCTGTATATTCTCAGCTGTGCCTGTAGGGACATGGCAGGAGTGATATCAAGGATAAGGTTACCAGAACCTGAGAGCCAATAAAAGTTTTTCAACACTTTGCAAAGAAACAAAACCCCTTACAGAAAACCCTGATAGATTTATGGCGCATAATAAATTATTTTCTTACTTTTTGACATATAGGCAAGATTATTTTTATTCCAGACGAGACCATGATTCTGATAATATGTAAGATAGCATGATATATGTTTTAGTGGGTTTTAAAAAAAAAATAAAAACACTGTGGTCTCCAAGAAAATGCACCTCTGGCTTTGTTGGGTGGTCATTTTGTCCTGGTGACCGTCGGGCTGGTGGAGACCCCTGGGCCTGTGCTGTGGTGCTGACGTGGGGAGGACCTTTAAGGCCTGTTGTTATTCTGACCCCTGTTGCTGTCAGCATGGACAGGCTTTTCAAACGCGTATCACTGGGGTCAGGAACACATTGGTGACTTGTGATCCTCTTTAGTCCCCCAATAGAGTCCTGTCACACACTCAACACTCTCAGACCAAGGGCTTCATCATTGGGAAAATAGAACCAGCCGCTGAATAATGTTTAAATGGCTCATTGGGCACACTGGAAATGTAATTTATTAAGAAAAAAGGAAGAAAAGGTCTGTGTTGTAGAATTCTAATGAAATTTCCAATTCCCAGAAGAAAATATAAAATCTTTTTTTCCATCATCACAGCAACCACTGAACATCAGTGATTTTGTGTATGTGAGGCACAGGTAGCTGGGTAATTACGTGGGTAAGATATCTTGATTTTATTTCTTCTCTTCTCTTTTTGGAAAGTGTTAGCGCCCCTCCCTCTGTAAACTGTGTAATTATCCCTTTCATTAGCCTCTCCTTTCTGACCTGCTAATAGAATTCAAAGGGAGGTGTCACTATCTTATCATTATGGTAATGACCCTACCGGCCTGCAGTTAGGACACAATAGGGAGGGGGCATCAGTAGACCCGCGGCCAGTCTGCCTGTCTGCAGCCATAGGCTCCCGCTGGGGCAGTGGCCTGTCTGCAGGCTAATGGGCCGGAGCACGTCTAGTGGCCCAGCGGCCCAGTCTCCGGCTTCTGAGGCAGGCATGCCGGCCTAAGGCCGAGAACCAGACCACCCTCCCCGCAACCCATTTGAATATGATTAGGACCTAATGAGTTCACATACACTCTTCCAGGCCTCCGGTGCCTTTGAAGGTTGGAGTGGAGGGCTCTAGCTGTGTGGGGACAGGTGTCAGGTGCGAGGGCTGCAGCAACCGGTTCCCACTTGACAGGAAGGCCGTGTGATGGACTAAGAGATAATCTGCCATTCTGTGCTGAACTGCTGGGAGTGTTGATCCATCTCAAATGGTCTATTACTGGATGGTGTTTGTGTTTCCCTTTGATTGGAGTGTCTGTTAAAACACTTGACAACAGAAGTGAATGTCTGTTGATAGCTCACCTCGTGCAGGGAGATGATGGGGCCAAATCCCTCCAGTGCGTACATGTCAACACAGGGCAATGTCCATACAGCACCGCTGCCTACATGTGTAAGTGTACCAGACATTTGCTACTGTTTTTACACACAGTATTCTCAATACAATTATATAAAAGTATATGAATATAGTGTTATATCGTATGCATGTGATATAGCATACATCTATTGGCATAAAGGTTTTTTTGTCACAGAAATTGGAACTGTACATTAGCTTGCCTGTATAAAGCCAGTGCAGGATATTGGGGATGGCAGGTGGAAAGAAGGTATACATGGATTGCCAAGCTAACATCAATCAGCTCCTCTATCCAATAAATATAATGAGGATGACTCCTAGCACTGGGCTACTTTAATGGTTCGTAATGGTACCACAGCTGACAGGGTAATAGGCCGCTTTTTCTGGCTCTCTCATTACCCATGTTGGATCGCTGTGTTTAACCCCCCACCTCCTCAACACACAGCCCGCACATCCACCAACACTCGCCCTAGTCATTTCCATCACATATTGCCCCCCCCCCCCCCTTTGCAGGCTGCTCTCTCTCTTTTAATAATGTGAGCAATCGTCAAACGATTATAGTTAATGAAATGAGCACCTGTGAAGGGCCGCTGGGCTCTGCTCATAGACAGAGCCATTATTTCATGGCTAGGAGGCCACTCTGAGTCATGCCTGGCTATATTAACTTAACTGCATGAATAAGAGGATAGCAATGCCGCCATGCCATTGATGATACAGTGCCTTCAATTAAGAGGGTAAACTAGTCAGGTGACTATCTGCTGGCACGGCCTGGAAGCATTAATATGATTCACATAAAGGCCATCCAAGAACCACACAAATATTTTATAAGCACACCATGTCTTGTCTTTTAGATTTGGCTCTGTGATGTGGCACTGTGATTTTGAATAGTCTAAACTGAGCAGAGCAAGAGAGCTTTTCCTCAGTAGAGCATTATGTATTGCTGTATATTGGGGTTTACCTTCAGTGAAAGACAACGCAACCCCTTAACAGAGTATCATCTCCCTGGAACGTAACTCAGGGTTTCAGTAAAGACATGCTGTCATCAAACAGCAGTGGGAGAGGAGTGGAGTGGAGCAGGGCAGAGCGTTGTGTTGTGTTGTGTCGTGTCGTGTCGTGTCGTGTCGTGGGTGAAATAATGCAGTGATTGTGCTGAGGTGAGGTGAGGCTTCTCTTGGCCACGCACACTTCCGCTAAGGGTTGCTCTGTTGATTCTGACTGGCAGCCAAACGCATGCCAGACTGTGGCAGCAGGAGTATTGTGTGAGCTAAGCGTACCTGCCTCTCCAGACAATGCTTCATTTATCCCGACGCCTCTGCAGAAGTCCATATCGTATAGCTACAAATTTACTGACAAAGCCAGAGGAGATGAGCTGAATCAAATGCAGTGGCCTTTTCACCGTCAAGGAAACCTGAACCAGAGACTTAGATCCCAGGTTTGCGGTGTGGGTATTTTCTTAGATGGCAGTTTAGCTGTATGACTTGTCACTGGAAGGGCGGTGTTTGTCAGAGCCTTTAAAAATATTCACATGCCATGAAAACAAAGACTTTACTCCAATAAATTTGGTTATTCATGTTTAACCTGACATCAAGCTGTATCTGACATATCAAACATATTTTTAAAAAGATCATGAAAAGGAATTTAAAGAGGGGCAATAGGAAAAAAGCCATCTCAGCGTCATTTGGACTTTTGTTTTTTCCTGTGCCGCTCTGCGACTCTTTGAAAGATGAAGGTGAAACACCTGCGGGTCAGGTGTGAGCTGCTTGACTGTGTTTACTGTCAACAGGGCCGGGAGATCTGCATGTGGGACAGATCAGGTGAGTGTCCAGTAGTGGCCTTCCTGGGGCTCTGCGGCGGTGTGTCTGTCTGCCTGGCGTCGCGGGACACTGTCTCTCCCTGTCCTCATTTCTTAACGTCTCTGCCCAGGAGGAGAGGGACGTATCCAACACATGACCCCACTCAGGAAAAAGGACCATAAAAAACGATCTGTGCCTCATAATTTTCCAATGCCAAATTATACGTATTATATTTATTAGCTGTTTGAATCTCTGATATCTATTAATTTCTATCAGTCATGGAACAATGTATGTGCACAAATGTTTTACGCCAATTCAAAAGATGATGGGAGGTCACATGCAAATGCTCTATAATTGGAAAAATGAGTCTTTGCTGTATTGCCTATTTGATATGGATCAGGCTGGCCGGCTAATGTGTGTCTCGCCGGGCAGCTAGCTGCCTGTGGGCTGTGAGGAGGATGATGGCCGAGCCTGCACTGGAGTGCCAGCGCCTGAGAGCTCTGATTTGATTATTTTGACATCTTGTGGCAGAGAGAGTTCAGGCGCTCAGCAGGCAGCGCTTAAGCACGCAGAAGGAGCATTCCTTTGTTAAGTGTTTGTGTCACACTTAAAGGATTAAAAATCAGTTTCCAGAAGAAGAAGAAATAATGTTTGGAGTCACCCACTGAAAACATTTTCCTCCAATAACCACATGGCATGTGAGGACTACAATTTGTTTTAAAAATCAGCAACACTGAAAAAACTCTGTCAACACCAAGCCTGATGGAATCTTATGAAAAGGAAACAATAAAACAAAACAAAAAATTGTACTATGTAATAAGATTTTTTACCCTGCAATTAAATTTGTCCGCCAACATTTCCGAAAACATTCAACACGACTTGTGAAGTTTTGTCTAAGAGGCCAGTGACGTTACTGAATTTAATGAACCATGGATAGTCTGAAAGGGAATCTCCACTGACCATGCACATATATCAAAGAGTATCAGCACATCAATGTGAGATCGAGTGTCATTAAAAATGAACATACAGTAAAAATCATGTCACACGTATGACTGAGCCTCGTCATTTATATTAGGCTGTGTGATCACTCTGAGACATATGATGGGATAAATCAACTGAAAGATTTCAGTGCAGCAGGTTCCCATACAGCTCCAATTTTATGTCTGTCTGTATTAGCCAGGCCGTTCTACACCCACTGACTCTAACTAGGATACAGTAGATACTATGCCTGAGCTCTTTGGGAAAAGGGGAGATATAAGGACCCCTAGTGGAGAAAGCCTGCTATTGATGTGAGTCAAACAGGACTTAAGGGCTTAAGATAAATTCACCTAAGCACCAGATATAGAAATAAAATGCTTGTTGTGATAGCAATATTTTCCCATCATAGACATTTTTTTTGTGATTTAATATTATAGGAATTTTCTGATAATATTTCACAGCTACAGTTATATTCTATTTAGCTAATAACAGTTTGATAATAACTTTTGTTATTACAATAACAAAACACAAATGACAATGCACGATTACAATAACAAAACATAAAGGACAATGCACAATACAACATAATATACAACATCAAATATCAAATTATTTTAAAAAAATAACTGTGAACTGTGAAGACCAGGAGAAGGAATAACACACACACACACACACACACACACACACACACACACACACACACACACACACACACACACACACACACACACACACACACACACACAGAGTAAAGCAATGCAGGCCATGCCCGTGATAGTTCTGTCAATCAGGCCCACATAGTGATCCCTAGATAATGTGCTGAGGAAGATGGAGGTGTAAAGGCTTGTGTGGGGACGCCACCTGAGACGCTTGCTCCCAGGCCATCGGAATGAGTGACTGCCACGGACAAGGCTGTGGGTTTGGCAACTAAAGGTCCCCAGGGCAAAACATTCTTTCTTGACTTTAAGTGCTATCCTTGCCCTTTTCTATTGAAAAACCCCTCTCTATTCATATCACCCATTCACCCATCACACCGTTGGAACAGTGCTCTTCAGCAAATGACCATCACCAAAAATCAAACAATTACTTTTAATATAATGATATGGACATATAGATGCTCTTACACTTGTTAAATATGATCTTGGGATGCATGAGTATGCATGAGTTTTACAGTCTTCGGACCTATGGGTACAAGTCCTCTCAACAGCACATCTAACTCCAAACACACTGCCCATCACTGTCCAATGCAAAACAAGCAAACCTATGTGCCCACCCCCCACCCCCACACACACACACACACACTTCCCTCTTGCCCTGGCAGTCAGTCTGCGCAGGTGATTAATCACCATGAATATGATTGGCGCCTTCACCGTGTTTACGCTCGGCCCCCATTGAAATGTGACGGGTGTAAAAGCCCGTTCGGCCAGGCGCTTTTGCTCCCCTATCTTTCCACAGGGCTAGTGTTACTGACGCCATACATCACTCTGACACGCTCAGCCTGGCCGGGCTGCTGCATCGGATCATGGCATTGCCGGCATTCCTGCTCCGAGAAGGTTTGCTGCTTGCCCATAACCCTCATCAAAAGCCACAGGCCCTTGGCCTCTGCATCTCTGCATCCATCGGTGATGGACACCTTCGATATCCCTCCATCCCCCCAGATGGCAGCTCGCTCAGGACCAGATCTGCCCCTGGATCTTTACCATGTGGGCAGAGACATGGACATGACCATCGCAAACAACAGCCATCAATCCACCGCAGTCACTGGAGGATGATCTGTCACACTCCTTTTATGCAATGAAACCGCTAATTTTATATGAACGAACTGAATATGTATATTGTGAAACTATGAAAATCTAAACTTCTTTACTAGCAGCAGGCATACATGGTATCATCAAAGAAATTATTGAGAGTCATTTGAGTGGAAATTTCTTTGGTATTCTCTGGTTTTAACACTTGGCTTATTTGTTGTATGCATGATTGTTATTTCCGTAACAACAAATGATTTTAATCATTTGTTACATTTTAATTGTATCATAAAAAGCCAAACGACCATAATCTACAAATCAACATACAAAACTATATAAAAAATGGTTGTATGGCCTTTTATGAAGTTAAGTCAATTTTATGAATTTCTTTTAAGAATTTTCTAATGGTTACAGCAAACCAGTGACTAAATGAACAATTCCTAATAAACTGGATGGCTATAGTGAAGTTAAGGATACATGCCAATAAAAGTTGATAAAAGAGTGGGCATGCCGTATGTCTGTCATAAGATGGATGGCAGGCATGGCTCAACATGCAGACACTGATATACCCATGACCCTTCTGGCGGAACTAACCCTCACCCTCCTCACACACACACACACCCGTCTCGTCTTTTCTCTGCTCTTCCTGGACTAAAAGAGGAGAAGAGGAATGCGGAGGAAGTGCGTTTCCTCCAGGCGAATAGCTGAGTGAGGGAGTGAGAGATGGACAGATGACAATGGGGGCTGGGGGATGAGTGTGGCCCCAGGGGGACGACATCCGCTGTGTGCCCGCCTACGTGATGACTTGAGCCCGGCCGCTAAGTGCACGGAGGCCAGGCCCTCACGACAGATCTGGCAAGGCGATCCTCTTACTTGTCTCCTGCTCTCTCCCTCTGCCTCACACACACCTCCTAATGACTCTTCCTTCTCTTGGTGACACTTACCCAATCACCATGTGACAGACTAACAGGAAAGAAGGGCAAACCTTGGGAGGTCCAGTTGCTTTGGCCTTCCATCTTTTTTTGGGCTCCATTTTATGATGGATTTTTTAGTCGTGCTATAAAAAGGTGATTTGGGCTAATATGGATCAGGGTGGCTCAAGGTCAAATTTGTTTGTGCACTAAGACAAATTGCTATGTACCCAATACATACACACAGAGAGAGACAGAGAGAGAGAGATCAGTTGTGCAGTAAAAGGCACAAGTCTTTACTCCAGTCTTTTAAAAGTCAGATCAATGTCTATGAGTCATTTCTCTTCCTTTGACTCGCAGACTTTAAAAGCCGTCATTAGCGGTGGATGGAGGAGGACAAGACAAGACAGACTGAGAAAACAGTCTGACATCAGCTTTACCTGCCTGTAGACTGATGAATGAATTCTGCATGATGAAAAGAGCATGTGGAAAGCTGCTTCCAATTGCACTCACATTCCAAAAGGCGCAATTTGAAGTGGCCCTGATGTGTGGCAGGTAATTTGTAGTGCCTTGTGACCATGATTGTTGTCCTCTTACAGTTTTCTGTTGGTGCTCTGGGTGTCTGTGGGACAAGGATTGAGTCAACAAAGGAAGTTATAGGGGAGGGACAGGCTATGACGGGAGTAAATTGCAGTCCGACACAGACAAGACACTGACTGACAGCTCTAAGGCAGCCGGCTCCAAATCCTCTAATCCCGTCATTGCTGGCTTGTGCAGCCGGAACATTCTGCTTTTATTCTAATCTATCTTTTCCCATCAGACTGCTGTGAGACACCCTGTCTTCTGTCAGTGCCCACTCAGAGGAGACGCTGACAGCTTCTTTGTGACTGGAGTGGATTTGGTCGGCCCGTCAGATCACTTGTCACAGCGCCACGCAGTGTTGGTCATCAGGAGCTTACAGTGTTCAGTGGGAGAAGTTTGAGAGTAGGATAGATTTGTTCCATAATTATGTGGGTCAGTGGTGAGTTTGAAGCCTGTGTGCACAGGTGTTGAAACTCGCAAATAGATGCATCACTCGGGTGAGTATGTTAGTGTGGGACACAGGAACAGCGTGAACCGTTTCTGCTTCAATGTCTCAGTTCCAGTGGTGGCCCTGTGATCTTAGTGGCGTCTCGCTTCACTGAAGGGCCTGCTACCCCAGCTCACGCCCCTATCCCCAGCTCCCTTTCATCTCACCACAGCTGTTATCTCTCTTACCTTGGAACGGGGAGGCATACAGTGTGTAAACAACACTGGAACATTTGATCTCCTTTTCCTTTTTTTAATGGACAAAAATCTGTCACAGGACTAGGCTAAGGGAAACCTCTGGTCTGGTATATTTCAGCAATTTCACATTCTTCTCTCGTACTTAAAAAAACTCCTACAACAGGTGGGCTAAACCTTGGAGAACTATCATCATTCGTCGACCTATAATGAACCTTGTTGAATAGCGCCCTCCACTGTTGAAAGAGAAACCTAAGATTTAATTTTGTAGCCCTCCCGCATTCGTATGGAACATAGCCCTTTGTGATTGGGAGCTCCTTTCTTTGTTCGATGTATTCGGTCATAGCATTAAACATTTGTAGCACTTGTCAAGGCCCATATATGATACCCACCTGTCATAGTCAGCTAGAGGTTTCTGATTCTAAAAGATAGACTTAAAATGGTATATTTGTGACCAGTGGCGGAGCTAGGGGGTGGCTTAGGGGGCTTAAGCCCCGAATCTTTTTTCAAAAGCCCCAAATCTTTTTTTAGTGGTTTAAATTCCCGGCAACTCTTATTTCCAATATAACTTCCCCTCGGTTTCTCTATAAATGTCACAAAATGCTCTATTACTGAGGAAATATATCCCTTATTTTCAAAGCCCAATATTGAAAAATAATTTGACTTGCTACACGATCTATGCCAGGTCTCTGGGCTAACCGCTATGGTGATTTCAATGGTTAGATTGATTTGTTTAGATCCAGTGAAAATGCTGCCTTGACAACGCTACGTCATGGCTTCGGTGTTCACTTTTACAGTCTGTGATAAAACACTTTGTGTATATGTTGTTGAAACGTTATGGATATTAGAAAGTTTTTCAAAAGACCACCCAGCTCCGTTTAAGCAACAGCATCGCCCGGATGACGGATGGATGGTGTTGTTTCAGGTTGGTGATTTCACGTTAAGAGTTTTCAGTCAGTTAGGCAGGCTAACGTTAGGCTACTTGGCTAGCTCCCTAAATGCTTAACGTTAACGTTAATGTCCTCGTTCGTCGGCGGAAAAGGCAAATTCAGTACTCTCATAGGCTAGCTAAGCCTACTGCAGAATAAGAAATTCCAGCTCCCAAAACAAAGTGATCCTCGTCTTGTAATAAATTAGGCTACACTGTTTTGAAATGTCAGAAAAACCCATTAACAGTTATCTGCCCATGTCAACTTTTCAGTGTCATATGTTGCACAAAAGAATGTTAACTGTCTACCTTAAAACCTTGTTGATATGCTATCCACCACCACAGATCTCATAATCCAAGAGTCCACATAAATATAAAAGTAATGTTATGTTGTTTTGGCTGCCTAACTAATTATTAACTAAAAAAAATAAAAAAAAACATTACAATGATATATTGAGAGGAAAGGGCCCTTTCCATAAGTGTGTTAATCAAGCACCATGCAGTCTGCATTCATAATCTAGGTGCTTGATTGTATGCACCTGTGTAAAGGGACCTGATGAAACCTATAAATAATCTTGCTAAATTACAAAATTAATATAATTTAGAAACGCCTATGTCAAGATGATAATGCAATCCTTTTAAAATACCCTTGTATCATGATGACTGGCCATACTGTAATTATATCATAATGTATATTATAGTACAAGATATTCTATATATTTGTCACACAGATGAGATCAGGGAAGAGGAAGAAGGAGAATAGCAATAATAAACAATAATGTCATATCAAACAATAGCCTAATGAAAATAAACAAATACTATAATATACAAACCATAGGAAACACTTAATTAACTAAGTACATGCTAAACAGATATGAACAGATACTGCCTCTTGAAAGACCCAAAACTATAATTTTACACAGTGTGCCAGTCAGATACCTTGAATCTGTTGAATGTTAGTTTCACATTTTTTAAGTCTCAATGTGTCCATTAGTTTACACAAAATTCACTAAAAGTCATTATTTAAGGGGTTAATTAAAAAAAAAAAAATTAAATGGGCTAAGCCCCGAATGTTTACAATGTCTGGCTCCGCCCCTGTTTGTGACAGGCATGTAACAAAGACATGTTTTTTTCTGTGACAGAATAACATTTATAGGATAGGTAATATGAAGACCCGATGAGGTGTGGCTCAAATGTACCCGTCAAGACATCAGTTTTGGAAATGTGCTGCTTTGAAATAAATTATAAATCATGCAGCCCAGGGCCACTCTGTTAGAAAACACAATTCCATAAGTGGCACAATACTCACAACAAATGACCTCTAATACCTTTTCATTTATCTCTCTCATGTTTTTTGCAATTAATTAGCAAAACTAACTGAAACTTTGACTGTTTGATTGTTTGTTTGTTTGTTTGTTTGTTTATTTGTTTATTTATTTATTTATTTTGTCATCAATGAGTTGGGAAAAACATCCTTTCCTCTGATTGGGTCCTAGTTATGTCTGTAACTCAGTGAGAGACTGTGTCATGGGGTTAACTGCCAGGCATTGGATGAGGGGTTTGTAGATGTCAATCAGACAGAGCTGTGGAAGCCACATTAATCAATCATAAATAAGGGCTTAGCCCACTGAAGGGAAAGTGCTCCAACCTGACCACATCCATCAGCTGAACTATTCACTCACTGACTGTCCAGCAGCACCACTGCTCACCCCAGGGCACAAACTGTCAAAGAGAGAGATCGAGGGACAAAAAGAGGAGGAAGAAGAAGAAATGAGGAAGTAGTGACGAGGAGATTGGCGAGTGTTTTGTGTGACATGTTTGTGTCATGTGTAGGACATGCAGCACGGCTGTCTGCTGTAATCCCTGAACAACATCCCTGGTGGGGAGATCAGTAGTCATGCAGGTGTCCTCTCCCAGCTCTTCCCTGGGACAGACAGAATGGGTGTGTTGGGGCTGGGGGAGGTTGGGTGAGGGGTGGAGTGGCAAGTTAAAGTGGAGAAAAGACTTCAGGGGTTTGGGAGGAGATCTTATCTGCTAAAATGGAGCAGCAGGGGGCAATTACTCCTGAGTCCCTCCCCTCCCCTCTTCTCCTCTCACCGCCCTCCCACACCTCTCCTCTTGCCTGCTAGTCAACCCCTCCCCCCTCTCTCCCCCCTAAAAACTCAACCCTTACTGACAAATTAAGATTAATGGCAGAGATAAGTGGGGTTCTTGCCTGTCTTTTGGAACAGGCTTCAGATAGACTGGCAGTGACAGAAAAAAAATTCTGCTATTTCAATGGAGGGAAATGTCTATTGAGGGCATCAGAAATCTCAATTGAATGGTGAGCATAATCTTAGTGAAATATGTACAGCTCTAACCCTAGAATGCATGTCTGATAAGGCAAGCAGGTCCCATTGCAGAGAGAAAGAGATTCTACAAAGAGCCTAATTATAGCATTTGAGGCTAAATTGCTCACCTCACACTGTCTATCTTTATGGTCAATGTATCAACTGTTAGTAGATACATTAACAGTTGACAGTTAAAATAAATGGTGGGGGAAGAAATCCTTATTTATGCATTCCAAGATATATGACGTATTCCTAGAATTGGTGATTTCTACTTCCTGCTGCGACCTGTGTGTTTGTGTGTGTGTGTGTGTGTGTGTGGAGGAGTTTCTTTGGCTTCGACACAACATTCATGTTAACACAGTTGGCTGCTACAGACCATGTGAGAGCCCCATCTCTGCCCCGTCCCAAAACATGTGTGGGCTGGACCGTCTGACACTATCAGTGACGGGGAGCAGCAGATAAGGGCCGAAGTCTGCACCATGGCCTTGGGGCAGGATTTAAAGCCCAGGGCCCTGAACCACAGGGGTGGACACACCATGGAATGCCTGAATCCTCAGACTGCAGACAGTGGTTCTCGGCATCAAGAACTGTGAATTATGGAGAATATTCATTATCACTAACACAATCAGGTCCTTTCATCAACTGAATAAGCACCCTCCATTACAAGCACAACAGCTGCAATAAAACATTAATCACCCAAAAGATTCAAATCTAGGAAAAGCATACAGTGGGCTGTCTAAGAGAAATGTACCTATGCAGATATGTACTGTATGTAGTGCTTCAGACCAACATAGACATACAGTAGTTACATAGACATTTATTGCCACAGTGGAAGTATTACTGTAAGTTCAACTGGAGTTTCACCATGAAGGCACGATTACTCAAGTAAAAAAGGTATGCAGAAACTTGATAGTTGGTGTGTGTGTGTGTTTGTGTGTGTGTGTGTGTGTGTGTGTGTGTGTGTGTGTGTGTGTGTGTGTGTGTGTGAGTGTGAGTGTGTGTGTGTGTATGTTTGCGCTTCAGGTGTGGCTGTGAGTGGTCATGCCCTACAGCCACAGGTGTATGTTTCACAGACTGCTGTAATGCAGGCTTTGGAGAGGATAGAGTTACTCAGGTACAAAAGTCTCTCCTCTAATCCTATCACAGGGAAAGAGTGGTCAGGGCTCAGGGCTCCGGCTCAATCCCAGTTTATCTGTGGTGGGAGAGGGGGCAGAAGAGGAAGAGATTAAGGCCCATTGCTGATTTGATGCAGGTGCTGTTTGCATACCAAACGCCAAAGAAAGACACAGGACTGTCAGAAGTATTGTTAGGAAACGTCATGCATGAACGAGACTGCATAATCTCAAAGAGCTCTATTCTGCACTCTCTTCTAACATCACAGAGTGTTCAAATGCTAATGATTTAAAAACATATATGACACATATTACACCTCAGAATTACCCTGTGTTCTAGTGGTTCATATGATGGTGTTGTAGAGAAAATGTGATTATAATGACAATAAAGTGAGGAATCTCCTGCTGAGACCTCTTGTCATTAAAGGAACCGTATGTAAGATTGTGACCAAAACTGGTACTGCAATCACGTTCAAATTACTGTAGAGCGGTGTATCCCCTCCCCCTCCCCCCTGACTGGCATAGCTGGCAACCCGGATGCCGAAACACTACTGACTTCGTCATTAGTAGATAGGTGGAGGAGGGTGGCGCATCAGGCAAAAACACAACATGACAACATCAACATCAGTTGAGGGCTGCAACTTTTTAAATGACAATATCCTGGCCTTACTACTGTTGTCAGTGATATAAGTATTTGAAATGAACATGATTTCTTAATGTCTAGACATGCATATATCTCTCACTCATTCTCTGTGCATGGAGTGTGTGTGTGTGTGTGTGTTTGCACATGTGTGTTTGTTTGTGGTAGGGAAAAAAACCAAGAAGACTAATCATGTCAGCGGGGGCTTGAGTTGTGACCGGCATAATGTTGTTAGTCCTGAGCGTCTCTCAGCAGGACTCTGTATTGATCAGAAGCCCACTGGCTTCCCTGTGGGAGAGGACACACACCTCAGAGCACCAGGAGAGCTTTTATGAGAGTTTAGTTATGCACCAAACAACATGACAGACACCAACTTTTAATCTCTGTTCACACTATCACCAAACAACCAACAAACAATTTGCTGACCTGTGGTCAAAGCAAGGCACAGACTGTACACATTTGTTATTACATTTCGGAAATACAAAGACTTATTTTTCCTCGAACATTTTTAAGTCTTCATCTTCCTTTGGAGTGCAACTAAAATTAATTGACTGTTTTTCAGCTGTCCCTAAACTCCAAAAAAGAAGAATAAAGCAAGACAGCTGTCCCCACAGCACTTTCTTTTATGTCGGAGATGTGGATGAAAAGATCACAGCAAGAGATCTGTAACCCTACTTTACCTTGTCTGAGGCATTTGACTCCCAGAGGAGTGGGGGAATCCTTTGATGGCAGCCATGGGACATTGCCATTGTGAAGTGTTTGAAAAGGGCATGTACAAACAGCATGAGATGTGAGACTGCAGTGGTGCAGGATTGAAAAATAAGACACCTCTCCCACCTCCCAGCTGAGTGCAGGGCAGTCCCACAAACGCGCCAGGGGCTCTGTGAGTCCACAACATCGAGTCCTTGTCTTGCCTTCTCTTTCATATAATATTTTCAGCCATTTTCACACAGGAAGAAATCACTCTTTAATTGTCAGATATACATTTTGCATTTAAGTTTGTGTGTCACTGGTTAGATTTCACATTCATAAAAAAATATATGTAAAAAGAAACATTAATATGTTTTGAAATAGTTTTATAACTGGCTGATCATGTGCATGTATTTTCTGAAAAACACTAAACTTTCACAGAATACACACAAACCTTCATCTCTTTTTTTTGTGCTGAGCATGTATTGTTGTGCTGCATGAGCATGAGACAGAAGAATGGATTGAAGAATTTAAGATTGAATCGTTGCTAGATGGCAGCAGAGAGCTGTGACCGTGTATGACGTTGCCATCTCTACTAAACCCCAGTGGCAGAAATCAGAACACACAGAAAACTTTAAAATCCAGGAATGCTAATAATGAAATAGTAATTATCTTTAATTGCTTGAAAAATGAAACATAAAGCCATCTTATTTTTGTGTCCACTAAGATCAACACCACTCTCTTGATCATAAACAATCCACAAATATACCAGTCAACCTCATTTCCAAAGGAAACTGATAAAGACAATAAATAATACAGATCTGGAATCACTAAAAAAAAGAAACAGTCGAGAATATGTAGCCCAACTGGCTATTATCCTGTCAAACTGTAAAAATGGCAATATAGTTCTAATAGTTTTAGCATAGCTTTCGATTTATAAAAAACAAGTATTATGTGGCTTATGCCATTGTGTTAATAGTAACAATCATTGTTACAGTGTATGTATAGAATATTAAAGTCTATGTGGTCAAGTTGAGCTGTGCTTGCAGTCATTCAGAATAGACACAGCATCCTTTATAGTACTTACATACATTTAATTGATGTTTTGTAGGATGAGATCAGAATTCATTAGTGATTACTGTTAGTGAATGTGCGTGTGTTGTCTGTATGCTACTGTGACCTTGAATTTCCCCTGGGGATCAATAAAGTATCTATCTATCTATCTATCTATCTATCTATCTATCTATCTATCTATCTATCTTCATATCTTCATATTTGTTACCCGATCTGGCAAAATGAGTCACAGTGACCGACAATTCAAAATTGAGATTTCGGTATCACTGGATAGAGTACTCAATAAGCTTTAAATGGTACCATATCTTGAATTGTTGTAAATATTCAGCATTTTGAATTATGACTTCCCACCATCTTTTTCCAATTGACAAACTGAGAAAATCACATTTGAAGTTACAGGTTATGCTACGCGTACCTGCCTGTAATGGTTACAGGAAGGTACACGTGTTACAGGAAGGTACACGTAAGAATTGCCCACTAGAATACAGTAATATGTTGTAACTTTACATTCTTATTTTGACTATTAAACATAGGGAAATTCATTTTGAATGCTTCTTCTTTCATAAAAAAATGAAAATGTTTTTTGAAGCAATTGGCTTGTATCTCAAAATTAGAATGTGCAACTTTTGACTACCAAGGTCACATTTTATAAACCATAAAAACAAATGACCAGTATCAAATTATTGCCTGCGGAGAACAAAGTTTTTACAAGACATTTACAAAAGACACAAGCCTCATCCAGCCTCATTCAGGACATTTGGACATATAGGTATATGTTTAGGGTGAGGGTAGGGATTAGGCAGCTGTATAAAGTTCTAGATATGTTTAAAAGAACATGTGTGGATGATGCCTGATATTCCAGGGCATTTCAATACATCATGATCTCCTTGGGGGCATCCTCTGTGGGCTTCTGTTGCTCTCTCTGCCGAGTGTAGGCTGCATGGACATACAGGAACACCAGCAGGATGGCCAGCAGGTTCAGTGCAATGTATGGGAGGACCAGGAAGAAGCCCACCTGCATGTCTACTTTGAAGTTGGAAAACGTTGCAGCATCCCCAGCATACTTTTTAATCACGGTCGTACCAAAAGCATCCAGGTGGACACTTGACACATAGATGATAAAACCCAGGAGAGATGTTGTCACTGGAATAAAAATGGGCATGTACCATCTGATTAGGAGTAATGATTGGCTTTGATGATAAACCTTAATCTGAAGTCAGTGCAATTTAACAGAGCCACACATTTGTGCCAACTGATGGCAGTGGTTATTCAGACATTTGAGATCATTTTCCAGGAAATGAATCATCAGGCTGTTTGAGGAAGTAAAAATGAGACTCAATTACAGGTACCAAAGAGACCAAATGTTCCACTAATCTCTACTGTATATACCAGAGACAAGTGAGAGTGTGCAAATGAACACTGTGTGTAGATTGCTCAAACTTCTTACCACTGAAACCACTGCATGCATACAGCCCTATAGGTCCCATGTACGTCGTATAGGGGTTGCTGATACTGTTGTACAGGGCGATGAGTATGCTTCCAGCAGAGCCAATCAGTGAGAGAGCAAGGAGGGCAATGACTACATACTGGAGAATGAGTGGTGTTCCCGTCAGCTCCCCAAAAACTGTTGAGACAGGAAGTCAAGTCAAAAAACATGTTCACTGTTCCTATTACTGCCCATCTGCATGATATAACCTAAACTAGTATACAGTTAACATTAAATCCATTGGTTTCCTCAAACATGTCTTCCTGCCCTCTGTGATCCTCAAATACGGAACATTTCCAGCCTAAATATAACTTTGGAAAGCTCTATTACCTGCCAGTTATATGTTGTACACAATTTAAGGTTGATACAGTTGTTAAATGTGGCATACATTAGCATAAATGCTAATATGGATGTTGCTATGATATTTGGCAGGCATTTTGAGAGAATATACATACATATTCAAGAAAAGACAACATTATTAAGTATTAACAAAACATAAAGCAGAATGCACAAAAACGTAATGCAACAAAATGTATATGACTGTGTTGAACATACCACATAATTGTTTTAATTTAAAAAAAGAATAGTTTCTGAAAAGGGATTACCCCCCCCCCCCCCTTTTCAGATACAGTTTATAGACTATAGATATTGTACAGGAAGACAGGAATACTTGCAATGTACATATGTATTGGAACTGACACAGTCAGCACCGGCTTACCTGTAATGGATTTTGAAAAGTCAAAAAATGGGCACTGATCTAGTACAATAGAACCATCAAAAAGCCCAATGGTCACCATTCCTGAACCGGTGGTGTTAACAGATGTAGTGCTGTTACTAGAGATACATTTAACAGTAGTGGTGGACCAGTTTTCAGACATTCCATATCCCAGCAAAGCCACGGCACCAGCACAGCACAGCTCACTGCCGGCGAAGTGGAGAGTCTTCTTTAACGTTGGCATGTTCTTGACTTTTCTCTTGAATAATCAAATATATCCACGCTGATCCTCCAGACTACACTGGCTTCTACACTGATACAAAAGTCTTTTCATAGACTTGGACCTTAAACTCACTCTAATGGGTGATACCACACTGGGTATAGGAGAGTGGATTGTGGGTGATAAAGCTGTCTGACCTTTGAACAGAAGGTGGTGGTGGTAACCATAGCATTTATGCTCTTTCCCAAACATCATAAACCAGGATGATATCAGGAAGAACTCTCCTTTATTAACTTGTTCTTTAATGCAATGTATTTATAGCAATATGCTATATGCCGGTACAGCCAAGTAATTCTAGATACTCTTCAATTTCAATTTCATAAGGCATATTTTCAGGATATTTTCAGGTCTCAACTCCCGTTCAGTGGGACACTGATGAGTGAATTAGCCCTACTGAGGATGAGCGTCATGATTCCAAGGTCCCACCCCACCCAGTAGGAATGATGCCATAAACTGCCACTGAGATCACCCAAAGCTTGTTGGTGTCTGTATAGTAAACTTGTATAGTAAACTGACGCACCAAATGATCTCCTACAGAAAAATTTATAAATATCACCACATTCACAACCGGAATAGGCTCAACACGAACACACCCATCACAAACCGTTGCACTCATTGTACGACCCACCCATTCACAAACAAACACGCATAGTAAACGCGCGCGCGTGCGCACGCACTGAAAATGATCTAGGATAAAAAGCATCAATAATATGTAACATTGTCTAATTGCTTTTAAATCACCAATTTGTCTAGAGAAACACGATGGCAAACCACTAGGAAACCATTATTATTATTATTATTATTATTATTATTATTATTATTTATTAAGCTAATAGTATTATTATTACTGCTACTAGTATTATACGTATTATTAAAGGGCCTGTCATGAGGGTATCATTCTCGTTTATTCTGTGGGCTATGCAGCAGTAGCCACTGTGCACATGTCGTTTGGCAGCGCAGCACCAGGCGGCTCCCTTGGCTCAAAGAGGGAAAGAAAGCCCCGGAGATCTCGCTCATTCGCTGACAGCGAAGCAATGCACGGAGAAATGAAATTCACTGCTCTCCGGCAAGGAACAGAAATCAGTCCTGGGAGAGCATTTTTCTGTGCCTCTGTCAGCGATAAGGCACGGCTACTGGAATAAGTAATCTTCAGACAAGTGCTGGTAAGTACAATAGTCTACTCTAATTCAGATAAACTGACTGAAGAACATTATGGCAATCGGTAAATTACGTACGTTGCCATAGCTTTCGTTGGCCTATAAGGGGCTGGCGATCGAGCTGTCAGTTTGTAGCGCCTCATGACATTGATGCTATAACATACCTGCTCAGGTAGACTATTGAAGAAATTAACATTGATAGGGTATAGTAATGCTAGGCTATCCAGTAAATAAGGGCAACAATGTTACGCGATAGGATAGCAAATGTCCCTGTAGCGTTTTTACATTGTCAGTAGATCAGCAAACAGATTTGGTTCAAGTCGTTTGTGACAGTGAAAGGAGTCCCAGCGTTACTAGGCTAAATGTGGGTTAGTAGAGCAATCCTTGCCGGCATTGTTTTTTGTATCGTTGTATAGTTATTTCGGAAGATGTCAAATGGTAGCATACTTTTTTGTTATCTTCTCTTCACAGAGATAAGCCGTAAGAGCGCAAAGAATCTTCGCCAAGCTTGGTAGCGTAGGTGGGCTGGTTCATTGCAAGGTTGAGGAGTAGGCACTAGTTCAGGCATGCTGCAGACAAACCCTAGGCACGAGCCCATTTCTACAAACACATCGTCTCCAGTGCTTGGTTTCTCTCTTTCTCATATTATTCTGGGGTAATTGAATAGATAGGAAAAGCATATGTAGCCGCTTTAACGCAATAGCCTAATGCTGTTGAGCCACATTCTGTTCACCAAAATCAGGCGGAATTCCACAGAACGCTCAGCCACCCATGCGCATTCAGACGTGATGGACTATTTTGAAAATAGCGTCTAGCCTATTCGTTGAAGTGCGTTTGCTCCATTCAATTTAAATTATCATGATATTTTTCGAGTTAGGCACAGTAAGGCTGTATGCTATACAGTTAGCCTTCATCGTGCATTTTTCTCCCTTGTTTTTATGGTTGCCAGGAAACGTAAGGTGCCTCAGAGGATGCTTTTGCGCTGAGCATATCTGAACAAGGATAAAAGTAGTCTTGGAACTGTTATTCTCACAGTATTTCCCTAATACAACAGAACATCTCGCCATGATTTATTTTTCTTCGGATTAAATTTCTGGAACCCTCTTGCCATAGAACTCTAGAAACAAGGTCACAGAAGCAGGCGTAGGCAGGCTACAAAAGGAAACGTATTGACTCTCAAAGTTTGAAATGACCCTGTTAATTATGATGTGAATGCAATATTTAACTGTTATGTTGCACAGTATGAGGTTTGAGTTGTGATCTACTAGTATGAGGTATGCATCTTGTCCTCATGTCTTGCCTTGTGTGTGTGTGTGTGTGTATTTTTACATACTGTATGTAAGTTCATGCATTTGTGTGTGCTTGCATGACTGTGCTGTGCTCCAGGTGATTCTACATTTAGTATTCTCTTTGAAGGCTATGTGTTTGGATGGAGAAGAATGATCTAATTGGCCTAACAGTTGAAGGCCCAGTGGTTTGTGGAGCTAAAACATAATTTTACCCAGAATTTATTAAATTACATCAGAATAAATCAGAATATAATGCACTACACCACAACATGTTTTGACATAACACTTTAGGCTTTTAACATCTCTCCCACAGCTATCCTGCATAGTTTCTTGCTGAGATATTACAGACTGTTATGACTGTCTCTCTGCCGGCTCAATAACATGGACCCCAGCAGTTTAGGAACGATCACCTCAGCTTAGGAGGATGTGAGATGTTTCCTCAAGGTTAAAGGTGCAGGTGACTGGAGAAAGGTGGTTGATATTTAAACTCAACAGCCAATCAAATTGCATATCTGCCTTAGGCTTCTAAAGATAAGTGTTAATGACAAACACCACACACTGAGTGGCACACACTAAATAGATAGACAGAGGACTGTCTGTGATAAGCAAATTCACTGAATATGACAAAAAAAGTGTATCGGATTGGAATTGGGAACTACACTTTTAAGGGTTTTGGAAGAACAAAGTCCCGTTATATCTCAATGAGGGAGGCAGCTTCACAGAGTTTTAACTTACTAACTTCATCAGTACACCTTCTTTAAAATGTACTGTATCTTGGCTTTATGAAGCCTGCTGTTTCACACATTGCTATGGGTATAAACAGCATAAAGAAAGGAAGCTCTACATGAATCTGTGTAAGTAGGTTTCAGGGATAACTTGTGGAGACAATGCTAAATCTTAACTAAACTAGGTGAGAGGAGTCTAGGGCATTATTGGGCAAATTAATGTTCAGCTCATTTGTGTGGTTCATTGGCTTCCCAGCCATATCTGACCCAGTAGTGATGAATTTACTTACCACTGCTGCATGCCTGAGATCTCCCTGAGATCCAGCAGGAAGTGAGGTCATTAAGCCCTGGGAGGCAGTGTGACACTGCTGCAGCTCTTCCTGTTTCCAGGCCCATGTCAGGAAACCCCCCTCTGCTCATACTATACCAGGTCCTCAGCGGCAAAGGGTGGACCTTTGATTGGATGAGGCCTGGGCCCTTGCACAAACAGTGTTTGCCATAGGGGATAGCCAGCCCTTCAGCTGTGCAAACATAACATGCAGCCATACCTGGTGATTTCAGCTCGGCTTGTCTATAGGTCACCAGTCACCCTGGTTATATCTCAGATGTCCCACTTTCGCCCATCTGAGTGCATCTTGTTTCAACATCACTAAAAGGAAAAACTGGGAACATTGTAAGGGAATGTGCCTGTTGAGGTTGCTGAAACCTACATCTGAATGTGCCTTCAGGCTACACAAACATACCACTTGAGATGTGCCTCACCTTCTGGTGTGGTGAATGAAAGAATGTCAAAAATGTTTTTTTGCTTGATGTTGTATTAATGGCTTAGTCATACAAGGATCCAGCCTCACTTCTGCTCTTACTCAACTCAGCACAGCTGTGTTTCTCAGAGATGCCCCCCTCACACACACACACACACACACACACACACACACACACACACACACACACACACACACACACACACAGAAGAAGTTTGTCAACCATCTGGCAGACTTGGCAGGGCCAACTTCATATTTGTCTGTGACTTTTGTGGTACCAGTGTGGCAAGCATATGTTACATCCACATGCGCTGAGGAATGGACCAGACTTCTTTCTAAATAGTGTGTTTCATGGGAACCTTCTCACTGGGGCTGCAATTCCACTTTTAGGTTGGGTATTGGGTATAACCCTCCCCCCAAATTATTTCATGTTATTCTACTTGCAAACGGCAAGTAAGTCGTGTTGAAAATGTGTTTTTGTATGATCCATTTCAAAGTGGCATTCTGTTAGTTCAAGAATATATGGTGGTGGGAGGTGAGAAGCCCGCGAATCAGAGGCCTTCTAGTTGAGGTGGGTTTAGATGGAGGGAACATGTAAGAGGGGAAAATAAGAGGGATATCTGGCTTGAGTTGAGGGAGGGACACAGGGAATGAAGTCATGCATTGCAGAGTGTGAGATGAATTTCTACAGATCTGCCCAGCCCTTATAAAATAGACTTCTGGTTAAGCTTCTCTCCTCTTCTCTTTTGCAGACACACTCCCAGCATTATAACCCATAAACAGCCTTAATTGTCTGCTGCAGCAGCGACATTCTATTTTAAAGACTACATAAATTTGTAGAACGTCTGGTAATTTAAAATTTATTTGAAGACTTATAGGTTGTTGCTGTGTACTGTCTTGTTTTATTTAAAACTTAGCTACAGTACAGAATGGTGTGACAAAATTAGTGACTGGGTTTGTATCAACCTAACAGGTTGATACAAATTTTAACCAAGGTTTAACAGGATCAAATTTGTATTTACTTCTTTATATAATATGTTTCCCTAATGTGCAAAGAGTGTATTTCAGACCTGACCCATAATTCCTGCTTGGCAAAGAGTGTATTTCAGACCTGACCCATAATTCCTGCTTGGTGCTTGGTGTGTGCCAGTAGTTATCTACTTTACAGCCTAGGGGAGAAGCCTTCTTTGGTCACGTGCTATGGTGGTGAAGGCATAGTGCTTTGAGTTGTGTTGAGAGGGATAGATGATTGTTCTGATTAGCCAGTGGTGTGACCTGATTAGGCAGACTGGAAAATAAATGCTGAAAACACCCTTTTCTGTTTGCCCTAAGCTCACTTATTCCTGTCTGTCTCACAGTCTCTTTTACCTGACTCATCCTGCTAGCTTTTCTGGAAGGATGAGCCTTGACTGAATATTTAATGAGGTCCATGTTTTGTATTTATGATTTATTAAAGTAGGACTTGTGAGTTCAATAGCCTCTCATTGGTCTGCCATGGAATGTTATCAGTGCTGAAATCTGGACTTGATTCATCCTCAAGTGCTTGACTGTAAGCTCTTGTTGCCACTTCATATCTCATAGGCCTTGCCACATTTCTATCGCTCTTAAGGCCATTTGTAGAGAGTAGACACAATACTTTCCCTCGACAGCTTTTTTACTAGATGGAGGAATGGTCGAGATGCTGAATTGTTTGAGTAACTGTTGGATCATAGCTTGTGTTTTTGTGTTTTACCAGTTTTATAGTCACACCTTTTGATAAATATGAGTATGTACTGTATATAAATGTATGGTTTTATTCGTAGAATATTGTCTTGATGCATAAAATAATCCATTTGAAATATAAGGCAATGCTTTTAGTCTGAGGGATTGTCTTGTGGGAAATGTCTCAGTTGTATTGCTACAGATGCACCACACACACAATGAAGTAGCTGATGAATAATAGATTGACTTTGCTGATGCACCCAATTTCTGATGCTCTTTTTGAATCTGTCTAATGATTTTAGCGTATTCTGTTCTGATTCATTCGTATTCTTCCTGGCCTCCATTTAGATTTTCCTCTGATGTTGTCATAGCAATGTTACTGTACACCTCTGCTGTTCATAAAGTCTCTGCATTTGGTAAATCCAAATACGGACTGTACAGATATTGAAACCCCCCAGATACAGATAAACATATAACCAGATGCGTCTTATAGGCATCAATAAATAGCTTGATGGTCTTTTTGGCCCCCAGCATCGACTTCAAGGTGCGCTGCTTTCCCTAACCCTAACCCTAAACCTTGTCTAACCCTAGCGCCTTCCATGCAACACTGCCTTGAAGTTGACAGTGGGGGACAAAAATACCTTACAGTACATTCAATAAATACATGTCTAATGCTGTTAAGATATCAATTTGCAATACTCTTATCATTGAATTATTTTGCCATTTTGGTATTGCTTCTCTGTTTAACAAAAGTAAAAATTGATATGAAATAGACGGCAAATGACCTTCAATGAAAGTTAATACCACATTTGTGACTGTGATGGCAGAGGAATCAATGGCCTTGTCTTTCAAATCTGACTTCAGTGGTTCACTACGTTTTGATCTCTGTCATTTGGCTCACAAAAAGAGATCCAATGGAGGAGAAACTCTCATTCAGTCATCAAAGTAATTTTTGGGATAAGTACTTGGAGATAAGAGGTGACAGGAAACATCATTTTACTCTATTATTCATCCCATGCCCCATGAATCTGAGGGGATGGAACAGTCAGTCCAGAGCTTACAGCTCCATTTCCAAATCAGCGCTGAAGCGCCATTCATTTGAAGTGCAGATGGATCAAAGGCCTATTATCCCTGTCAAGGCCTGACTGATTGGACATGTTGTAGTCCTGGAGCAGTCCGCAGGACCTCACAGGGGCAGGGCTGGCATGCAGATACAGGGCCCAGTCGCTTTCAGGCCCACAGTCTGGGGTTTGGCGTTCCCAGTCAAGATTAATGCTGCCGCAGAGAAGAGAGATGGAGGATGGAAAATAGAGGGAAGGGAGAGACGACAAGGGGGGGGGGGTGGAGGGCGAGACGGAGAGAGGAGGGGGGAGGGAAGAGGGTCTATCCTGAATCTTGATCATGCTGGTCAGAACTGCTCAATCTGTAGACACTCAGAGGGAACATTGGCCCTCTAGCACTAATCCAGTCAACCCCTTGGAAAAGAAAACAGTATATGAGGAAACACAGGGCTTCGTCAATAGAGTCATTAATTGTGCAGTACACATTTGTTATTGATGTTAATTTTTAGGATTTTCAGTTATTCTTATATGTTTCATGAAAACTAGAGTAAAAATAAGCTTTAAATTTAAGGTGTCATTAGTATAAACAACTGTGGTTCTCTTATGCTGGTGGTCCACTGTGGTTAACAGATGAGCCACTTTGTGGGCTCACTTTGTTTTTCTCTCTAGTCTAATATGTGTAGTCTATAGTCTATGTCTAGCTATTTACACTCAGTACCCTCACTAGCTTAGCTATTAAGCCCAGGCAGATTTCCTTCAAAAGGAAGTTGTGTTTTGGTTTAAAAATATGGAATCTAGGAATAGCAGGTCTGAGGGCGTAATAGTAGTTACAATTGGCTTTTTTGAGCCAGGGGTGTATTCCTGCTATGATCTCATGCTTCCTGTTACAGCGGCAGCTTTTCAGCTGGATATTCAAAGAAAGAGCAAATGTAAGTTTTCAGAGCATCTGTGTGGGTGTACAGAGTGGGTGGGTTCAAGCATGGGTATTTCTTCCATGAACTGACCCAAGTGGCCAGAGTGTAAACACAAACCTTCATGCGTCCGCAGACGATGCATTTTAGAGATGTGATGTAGGTAGTGCGGCCTGACTGTTTGTCACTTGGCTGTCTCCTCTGTTCTGGCATATCGACTGATCTCCTATCTTGCTGCGAACATGTTCTGTCACTTTATACTGGCTTATCGCTGTTCATTAAAAGTGGCTTAAAGGAAAAGATCACTCCTTATCAGCTGGATCATTCTCTGTAAAGTTCACACTGCCTTCAGGTTGCCATGATATACACACAGAAGATGAATGAGGCTGCGGGCCACTGTGCTAGGCTGACATTAATAAAATGTCCACGGGACCTTTAGTTTGAAAGCTTTGCTAGACAGTACTAACACTCAAGTGATATTTCAAAAACCACCAGTAATATTTGCTTTGGCAGCGATTATAACACACACTGTGTGAACAGCTTCACTCATCTCATTACCTTTAAACACACCAAATTGGAAGAAAGCGTTTATCCTAGATATCATATGACCCATAATTCCTGCTTGGTGCTTGGTGTGTGCCAGTGTGGGTATGGT